>NW_026512706.1:0-6668 GCF_027579735.1 Bombina bombina
TATCTTAGCCAGAAGAGCTTTATGGCTTAAGACTTGGAATGCTGATATGGCTTCTAAATCAACTCTACTTTCCATTTCTTTCCAGGGAAACAAATTATTTGGTTCTCAGTTGGATTCTATTATTTCAACTGTTACTGGTGGGAAAGGAACTTTTTTACCACAGGATAAAAAGTCTAAAGGTAAAAACAGGGCTAACAATCGTTTTCGTTCCTTTCGTTTCAACAAAGAACAAAAGCCTGATCCTTCGTCCTCAGGAGCAGTTTCAGTTTGGAAACCATCTCCAGTCTGGAATAAATCCAAGCCTGCTAGAAAGGCAAAGCCTGCTTCTAAGTTCACATGAAGGTACGGCCCTCATTCCAGTTCAGCTGGTAGGGGGCAGGTTACGTTTTTTCAAAGAAATTTGGATCAGTTCTGTTCACAATCTTTGGATTCAGAACATTGTTTCAGAAGGGTACAGAATTGGTTTCAAGATGAGACCTCCTGCAAAGAGATTTTTTCTTTCCCATGTCCCAGTAAATCCAGTGAAAGCTCAAGCATTTCTGAATTGTGTTTCAGATCTAGAGTTGGCTGGAGTAATTATGCCAGTTCCAGTTCCGGAACAGGGGATGGGGTTTTATTCAAATCTCTTCATTGTACCAAAGAAGGAGAATTCCTTCAGACCAGTTCTGGATCTAAAATTATTGAATCGTTATGTAAGAATACCAACGTTCAAGATGGTAACTGTAAGGACTATATTGCCTTTTGTTCAGCAAGGGAATTATATGTCCACAATAGATTTACAGGATGCATATCTGCATATTCCGATTCATCCAGATCATTATCAGTTCCTGAGATTCTCTTTTCTAGACAAGCATTACCAATTTGTGGCTCTACCGTTTGGCCTTGCTACAGCTCCAAGAATTTTCACAAAGATTCTCGGTGCCCTTCTGTCTGTAATCAGAGAACAGGGTATTGTGGTATTTCCTTATTTGGACGATATCTTGGTACTTGCTCCGTCTTTACATTTAGCAGAGTCTCATACGAATCGACTAGTGTTGTTTCTTCAAGATCATGGTTGGAGGATCAATTTACCAAAAAGTTCTATTATTCCTCAAACAAGGGTAACCTTTCTGGGTTTCCAGATAGATTCAGTGTCCATGACTTTGTCTTTAACAGACAAGAGACGTCTAAAATTGATTACAGCCTGTCGAAACCTTCAGTCTCAATCATTCCCTTCGGTAGCCTTATGCATGGAAATTCTAGGTCTTATGACTGCTGCATCGGACGCGATCCCCTTTGCTCGTTTTCACATGCGACCTCTTCAGCTCTGTATGCTGAACCAATGGTGCAGGGATTACACGAAGATATATCAATTAATATCTTTAAAACCGATTGTTCGGCACTCTCTAACGTGGTGGACAGATCACCATCGTTTAATTCAGGGGGCTTCTTTTGTTCTTCCGACCTGGACTGTAATTTCAACAGATGCAAGTCTCACAGGTTGGGGAGCTGTGTGGGGATCTCTGACGGCACAAGGAGTTTGGGAATCTCAGGAGGTGAGATTACCGATCAATATCTTGGAACTCCGTGCAGTTTTCAGAGCTCTTCAGTTTTGGCCTCTTCTGAAGAGAGAATCGTTCATTTGTTTTCAGACAGACAATGTCACAACTGTGGCATACATCAATCATCAAGGAGGGACTCACAGTCCTCTGGCTATGAAAGAAGTATCTCGAATTTTGGTTTGGGCGGAATCCAGCTCCTGTCTAATCTCTGCGGTTCATATCCCAGGTGTAGACAATTGGGAAGCGGATTATCTCAGTCGCCAAACGTTGCATCCGGGCGAATGGTCTCTTCACCCAGAGGTATTTCTTCAGATTGTTCAAATGTGGGGGCCCCCAGAGATAGATCTGATGGCCTCTCATCTAAACAAGAAACTTCCCAGGTATCTGTCCAGATCCCGGGATCCTCAGGCGGAGGCAGTGGATGCATTATCACTTCCTTGGAAGTATCATCCTGCCTATATCTTTCCGCCTCTAGTTCTTCTTCCAAGAGTAATCTCCAAGATTCTGAGGGAATGCTCGTTTGTTCTGCTAATAGCTCCGGCATGGCCTCACAGGTTTTGGTATGCGGATCTTGTCCGGATGGCATCTTGCCAACCATGGACTCTTCCGTTAAGACCAGACCTTCTGTCTCAAGGTCCTTTTTTCCATCCGGATCTGAAATCCTTAAATTTAAAGGTATGGAGATTGAACGCTTGATTCTTGGTCATAGAGGTTTCTCTGACTCCGTGATTAATACTATGTTACAGGCTCGTAAATCTGTATCTCGAGAGATATATTATAGAGTCTGGAAGACTTATATTTCTTGGTGTCTTTCTCATCATTTTTCTTGGCATTCTTTTAGAATACCGAGAATTTTACAGTTTCTTCAGGATGGTTTAGATAAGGGTTTGTCCGCGAGTTCTTTGAAAGGACAAATCTCCGCTCTTTCTGTTCTTTTTCACAGAAAGATTGCTATTCTTCCTGATATTCATTGTTTTGTACAAGCTTTGGTTCGTATAAAACCTGTCATTAAGTCAATTTCTCCTCCATGGAGTTTGATTTTGGTTTTGGGAGCTCTTCAAGCTCCTCCGTTTGAACCTATGCATTCATTGGACATTAAATTACTTTCTTGGAAAGTTTTGTTCCTTTTGGCCATCTCTTCTGCTAGAAGAGTTTCTGAATTATCTGCTCTTTCGTGTGAGTCTCCTTTTCTGATTTTTCATCAGGATAAGGCGGTGTTGCGAACTTCTTTTGAATTTTTACCTAAAGTTGTGAATTCCAACAACATTAGTAGAGAAATTGTGGTTCCTTCATTATGTCCTAATCCTAAGAATTCTAAGGAGAAATCATTGCATTCTTTGGATGTTGTTAGAGCTTTGAAATATTATGTTGAAGCTACAAAATCTTTCCGTAAGACTTCTAGTCTATTTGTTATCTTTTCCGGTTCTAGGAAAGGCCAGAAAGCTTCTGCCATTTCTTTGGCATCTTGGTTGAAATCTTTAATTCATCTTGCCTATGTTGAGTCGGGTAAAATTCCGCCTCAAAGAATTACAGCTCATTCTACTAGGTCAGTTTCTACTTCCTGGGCGTTTAGGAATGAAGCTTCGGTTGACCAGATCTGCAAAGCAGCAACTTGGTCCTCTTTGCATACTTTTACTAAATTCTACCATTTTGATGTATTTTCTTCTTCTGAAGCAGTTTTTGGTAGAAAAGTTCTTCAGGCAGCGGTTTCAGTTTGAATCTTCTGCTTATGTTTTTTGTTAAACTTTATTTTGGGTGTGGATTATTTTCAGCAGGAATTGGCTGTCTTTATTTTATCCCTCCCTCTCTAGTGACTCTTGTGTGGAAAGATCCACATCTTGGGTAGTCATTATCCCATACGTCACTAGCTCATGGACTCTTGTTAATTACATGAAAGAAAACATAATTTATGTAAGAACTTACCTGATAAATTCATTTCTTTCATATTAACAAGAGTCCATGAGGCCCACCCTTTTTTGTGGTGGTTATGATTTTTTTGTATAAAGCACAATTATTCCAATTCCTTATTTTATATGCTTCGCACTTTTTTTCTTATCACCCCACTTCTTGGCTATTCGTTAAACTGATTTGTGGGTGTGGTGAGGGGTGTATTTATAGGCATTTTAAGGTTTGGGAAACTTTGCCCCTCCTGGTAGGAATGTATATCCCATACGTCACTAGCTCATGGACTCTTGTTAATATGAAAGAAATGAATTTATCAGGTAAGTTCTTACATAAATTATGTTTTTTTCATTATAAGTTTTAAACTTTGTTTTGGGTGTGGATTATTTTCAGCGGAATTGGCTGTCTTTATTTTATCCCTCCCTCTCTAGTGACTCTTGCGTGGAAGATCCACATCTTGGGTAGTCATTATCCCATACGTCACTAGCTCATGGACTCTTGCTAATTACATGAAAGAAAACATAATTTATGTAAGAACTTACCTGATAAATTCATTTCTTTCATATTAGCAAGAGTCCATGAGGCCCACCCTTTTTTTGTGGTGGTTATGATTTTTTTGTATAAAGCACAATTATTCCAATTCCTTATATTTATGCTTTGCACTTTTTTCTTATCACCCCACTTCTTGGCTATTCATTAAACTGATTTGTGGGTGTAGTGAGGGGTGTATTTATAGGCATTTTGAGGTTTGGGAAACTTTGCCCCTCCTGGTAGGAATGTATATCCCTTACGTCACTAGCTCATGGACTCTTGCTAATATGAAAGAAATAAATTTATCAGGTAAGTTCTTACATAAATGATGTTTTTAGCAAGACCGATCTTGGATCTCAAAATTCTAAACAAATTCCTCAGAGTACCATCTTTCAAGATGGAGACTATTCGGACTATTCTTCCTCTGATCCAGGAGGGTCAATATATGACTACCATGGATTTAAAGGATGCGTATCTACACATCCCTATTCAGAGATCATCATCAATTCCTCAGATTCGCCTTTCTGGACAGGCATTAACAGTTTGTGGCCCTTCCTTTCTGGTTGGCCACGGCTCCCAGAATTTTCAAAAAGGTGCTGGGGTCCCTTTTGGCGGTTCTAAGACCGTGGGGTATGGCAGTGTGGTGCCTTATCTAGACGACATCTTAATTCAGACGTCTTTCCAGCTAGCCAAGTCTCACACGGACATAGTATTGGCTTTTCTGAGATCTCACGGGTGGAAGGTGATCATAAAAAAGAGTTCTCTCATCCCTCTCACAAGAGTTTCCTTCCTAGGAACTCTGATAGACTCAGTAGAAATGAAAATATTTCTGACGGAGGTCAGAAAATCAAAGCTTTTAACCACTTGCCGAGCTCTTCATTCCATTCCTTGGCCATCAGTGGCTCAGTGTATGGAGGTAATCGAACTCATGGTAGCGGCAATGGACATAATCCCTTATGCTCGCCTACACCTCAGACCACTGCAACTATGCATGCTCAAACAGTGGAATGGGGATTATGCAGATTTATCTCCTCAACTGCATCTGGACCAAGAGACCAGAGATTCTCTTCCCTGGTGGTTGTCTCAGGACCACCTGTCTCAGGGAATGTGTTTCCGCAGGCCAGAGTGGCTCATAGTAATGACAGATGCCAGCCTGCTAGGCTGGGGTGCAGTCTGGAAATCCCTGAAAGCACAGGGCTTATGGTCTCGGGAGGAAACTCTCCTCCCGATAAACATTCTAGAACTGAGAGCGATATACAATGCGCTTCAGGCATGGTCTCAGCTAGCTACGGCCAAATTCATCAGTTTTCAGTCGGACAACTTCACGACTGTAGCCTATATCAATCATCAAGGAGGAACACAGAGTTCACTAGCGTTGATGGAGGTAACCAAAATAATCCGATGGGTTGAGGATCACTCTTGCCATCTCTCAGCAATCCATATCCCAGGGGTAGAGAACTGGGAGGCGGATTTCCTAAGTCATCAGACTTTTCATCCGGGGGAGTGGGAGCTCTATCTGAAGGTTTTTGCCCAGCTGACTCAGCTACGGGGCACACCAGAATTGGATCTGATGGCGTCCCAACAGAATGCCAAACTTCCTTGTTACGGGTCCAGGTCCCGGGATCCCCAGGCAGTACTGGTAGATGCTCTAGCAGTGCCCTGGTCCTTCAACCTGGCTTATGTATTTCCACCGTTTCCTCTCCTCCCATGTCTGGTTGCCAGAATCAAGCAGGAGAGAGCTTCGGTGATTCTGATAGCGCCCACGTGGCCACGCAGGACTTGGTATGCAGACCTGGTGGACATGTCATCTGTTCCACAGTGGACTCTGCCAATGAGGCAGGATCTTCTAATCCAAGGTCTGTTCAAGCATCCTAATCTAATTTCTCTGCGTCTGACTGCTTGGAGATTGAACACCTGATTCTATCAAAGTTTGGTTTCTCGGAGTCGGTCATTGATACCCTGATTCAGAAAGCCTGTCACCAGGAAAATCTATCATAAGATTTGGCGCAAATATCTTTGTTGGTGTGAATCCAAGGGTTACTCATGGAGTAAGATTAGGATTCCTAGAATTTTGTCCTTTCTCCAAGATGGATTGGAGAAGGGATTATCAGCTAGTTCCTTAAAGGGACAAATATCTGCTTTGTCTATTCTTTTACACAAATGTCTGGCAGATGTCTTAGACGTTTAAGCGTTTAGTCAGGCCTTGGTTAGGATCAAGCCTGTATTTAAACCTGTTGCTCCGCCATGGAGCCTAAACTTGGTTCTTCAAGGGGTTCCGTTTGAACCTATGCATTCCATAGATATTAAGCTTCTATCTTGGAAAGTTTTGTTTTTAGTAGCTATCTCTTCGGCTCGAAGTTTTTCTGAGTTATTTGCTTTACAGTGTGACTCACCTTATCTTGTTTTCCATTCAGATAAGGTGGTTTTACGTACCAAACCTGGATTCCTTCCTAAGGTTGTTTCTAATAGGAATATCAATCAGGAAATTGTTGTTCCTTTGCTGTGTCCTAATCCTTCTTCAAAGAAGGGACGTCTGTTGCACAATCTTGATGTTGTTCGTGCTTAAAGTTCTACTTACAAGCAACCAAAGATTTCCGTCAAACATCTTCATTGTTTGTTTTAAAAGAAAAGAGGGGGAGACCAATGGCACTACACTTTCACTTAAGGCTAAGCTCAGGATCTCGTTACTGTAGC
>NW_026512707.1:5000-52500 GCF_027579735.1 Bombina bombina
GTTTTAAACACTTTCCAATTTAGTTTAATTATCACACTTGTTTTATTCTCTAAGTATCCTTTGTTGAAGATTATATGGGAGCTAGCTGGTGGCTGCACATATATAAGTCTTGTCATTGGCTAACCTGTTGCTCCTAGGTTTACTCTTCAACAAAGGATACCACGTGAACAAAGCAAATCTGGTAATTAAAGGGACATTCCAGACAACATAGGAATGCACATGGGGGGTATTTCACTTTTAAATACCAGTATTTTTCCAATATACATGTAATAGCAAAAAACATAATTTATGTAAGAATTTACCTGATATATTCATTTCTTTCACATTGGCAAGAGTCCATGAGCTAGTGACATATGGGATATACATTCCTACCAGGAGGGGCAAAGTTTCCCAAACCTCAAAATGCCTATAAATACACCCCTCACCACACCCACAATTCAGTTTAACGAATAGCCAAGAAGTGGGGTGATAAGAAAGAAGCGAAAGCATCAACAAGGAATTGGAATAATTGTGCTTTATACAAAAAAATAATCATAACCACCATAAAAAGGGTGGGCCTCATGCACTCTTGCCAATATGAAAGAAATTAATTTATCAGGTAAATTCTTACATAAATTATGTTTTCTTTCATGTAATTGGCAAGAGTCCATGAGCTAGTGACGTATGGGATAGCAAATACCCAAGATGTTGAACACCACGCAAGAGTCACTAGAGAGGGAGGGATAAAAATAGACAGTCAATTCCTTTGAAAAATAAATCCACAACCCAAATCAAAAGTTTTAATCTTATAATGAAAAAAACTGAAATCATAAGCAGAAGAATCAAACTGAAACGGCTGCCTGAAGTATTTTTCTACCAAAAACTGCTTCTGAAGAAGAAAAAACATCAAAATGGTAGAATTTAGTAAAAATAAGCAAAGAAGACCAAGTTGCTGCTTTGCAAATCTCATCAATAGAAGCTTCATTCTTAAAAACCCAGGAAGTGGAAACTGACCTAGTAGAATGAGCCATAAACCTCTGAGGCGGGGATTTACCCAACTCTAAATAAGCATGATGAATCAAAAGCTTTAACCAAGACGCCAAAGAAATGGCAGAACCCTTCTGACCTTTCCTAGAACTAGAAAAGATAATAAATAGACTAGAAGTCTCTGAAATAGTTAGTAGCTTCAACATAATATTTCAAAGCTCTTACCACATCCAAAGAATGTAAAAATCTCTCCAGAAAATTCTTAGGATTAGGACACAAAGAAGGGACAACATTTTCTCTACTAATGTTTTTGGAGTTCACAACTTTAGGTAAAAATTTAAACGAAGTCCGCAAAAACCGATTTATCCTGATGAAAAATCAGAAAAGGAGACTCACAAGAAAGAGCAGATAAATCAGAAACTCTTCTAGCAGAAGAGATGACCAAAAGGAACAACACTTTCCAAGAAAGTAATTTAATGTCCAGAGAATGCATAGGCTCAAACAGAGGAGCCTGTAAAGCCTTCAAAATCAAAATAAGACTCCAAGGAGGAGAAACTGATTTAATGACAGGCTTGATACGAACCAAAGCCTGTACAAAACAATGAATATCAGGAAGTTCAGAAATGTTTCTGTAGAACAGAACAGAAAGAGCAGAGATTTGACCTTTCAAAGAACTTGCAGACAAACCCTTATCTAAACCATCCTGAAGAAACTGTAAAATTCTAGGAATTCTAAAAGAATGTGAAAAGAATTTATGAGAAGAGCATCATGAAATGTAAGTCTTCCAAACTCGATAAAAAATCTTTCTAGACACAGATTTACGAGCCCGCAACATAGTAATAATCACTGAGTCAGAGAAACCTCTATGACTAAGCGTTCAATTTCCATACCATCAAATTTAATGATTTGAGATCCTGATGGAAAAAACAAACCTTGAGATATAAGGTCTGGCCTTAATGGAAGTGGCCAAGGTTGGCAACTGGACATCCAAACAAGATCCACATACCAAAACCTGAGCAGCCATGCTGGAGCCACCAACAGCACAAACAATTGCTCCATGATGATTTTGAAAATCACTCTCGAAAGAAGAACTAGAGGCTGAAAAATATAGGCAGGTTGATAACTCCAAGGAAGTGTAAATGCATACACTGCTTCAGCCTGAGGATCCCTGGACCTGGATAGGTACCTGGGAAGTTTCTTGTTTAGATGAGATGCCATCAGATCTATTTCTGGAAGCCCCCATATCTGAACAACTTGCGAAAACACATCTGGGTGAAGAGACCATTCTACCGGATGTAAAGCTTGATGACAGAGATAATCTGCTTCCCAATTGACTATACCTGGGATATGGACCGCAGAAATTAGACAGGAGCTGGATTTTGCCCAAGCAAGTATCCGAGATACTTCTTCCATAGCCTGAGGACTGAGAGTCCCACCCTGATGATTGACATACACCACAGATGTGACATTGGGGGGTAGTTATCAAGCCGTCAACCTCAAATACGCTGGAATTCCGCAGCGTATTTGTGGCGAGGCTGATTTGCCTTAGCTAGAGACCTGATCGGAACAGCCAATAGAATGCGAGCTCAATCTGATTGGCTGATTCAATCAGCCAATCAGATTTTTCCTACCTTAATTCCGATTGGCTGATAGAATCCTATCAGCCAATCGGAATTGAAGGGACGCCATCTTGGATGACGTCCCTTAAAGGAGCCTTCATTCGTCGTTAGTCCGTCGGGGAAGAAGGATGTTCCGCGTCGGCGGGATGAAGATGGATCCTGAAGAAAGAAGATTGAAGACCCCGCTTGGAAGATGACATTGCCCGGATGGAAGACTTCTTCAGCGCCGCTTGGAGGATCACTTCATCAGATGGAAGACTTCTTCAGCGCCCCTTGGAGGATCACTTCATCGGATGGAAGACTTCTTCAGCGCCCCTTGGAGGATCACTTCTGCCGCTTCGGATCTCCTCTTCGGTTCCATTGGTGGCTCGGCTGAGTGAAGACGACTCAAGGTAGGATGATCTTCAGGGGGGGTAGTGTTAGGTTTATTTAAGGGGGGGTTTGGGTTAGATTAGGGGTATGTGGGTGGTGGGTTTTAACGTTGGGGGGGTTGTATTTTTCTTTTACAGGCAAAAGAGCTGTTTTCTTTGGGGCATGCCCCGCAAAAGGCCCTTTTAAGGGCTGGTAAGGTAAAAGAGCTTTGAACTTTTTAAATTTAGAATAGGGTAGGGCATTTTTTTTATTTTGGGGGGCTTTGTTATTTTATTAGGGGGCTTAGATTAGGTGTAATTAGCTTAAAAGTGTTGTAATATTTTTGAAATGTTTGTAACTTATTTTTTTTATTTTTTGTAACTTAGCTTTTTTTATTTTTTGTACTTTAGTTAGTTTATTTAATTTAATTGTAGTTATTTGTAGGTAATTTATTTAATTAATTTAATGATAGTGTAGTGTTAGGTTTAATTGTAACTTAGGTTAGGATTTATTTTACAGGTAATTTTGTATTTCTTTTAGCTAGGTAGTTATTAAATAGTTAATAACTATTTAATAACTATTCTAACTAGCTAAAATAAATACAAAGTTACCTGTAAAATAAACATAAATCCTAAAATAGCTACAATGTAATTATTAATTATATTGTAGCTATCTTAGGGTTTATTTTACAGGTAAGTATTTAGTTTAAATAGGAATAATTTATTAAAGTATAGTGTAGTGTTAGGTGTAATTGTAACTTAGGTTAGTTTTTATTTTACAGGTAAATTTCTCTTTATTTTAGCTAGGTAAGCTATTAAATAGTTAATAACTATTTAATACCTATTGTACCTAGTTAAAATAAATTGAAAGATGCCTGTAAAATAAAAATAAATCCTAAAATAGCTACAATATAATTATTATTTATATTGTAGCTATATTAGGGTTTATTTTATAGGTAAGTATTTAATTTTAAATAGGATTAATTTATTTAATAATAGAAAAATTATTTAGATTTATTTAATTAATATTTAAGTTAGGGGGGTGTTAGGTTCAGTGTTAGACTTAGGTTTAGGGGTTAATAAATTTATTACAGTGGCGGCGGTGTAGGGGGGGGCAGGATAGGGGTTAATAAATTTATTATAGGTGGCGACGGTGTAGGGGGGCAGGATAGGGGTTAATAAGTTTAATATAGGTTGCGGCGGGGTCCGGGAGCGGCGGTTTAGGGGTTAAAATATTTATTTAGTTGTGGCGGGGTCCGGGATCAGCAGGATAGGGGTTAATAACTTTATTATAGAGGGCGGCGGGATAGGGGAGGGCAGGATAGGGGTTAGTAGGTATAATGTAGGTGGCGGCGGTGTCCGGGAGCGGCGGTTTAGGGGTTAATACATTTATAAGAGTTGCGGCGGGGTCTAGGAGCGGCGGTTTAGGGGTTAGTAACTTTATTGAGTTGCGGGGGGCTCCGGGGGTGCCGGTATAGGGGGTAGAACAGTGTAGTTAGTGTGGGTGTTTAGTGACAGGCTAGCAATAAAGCTGTCAAAAAGCCGAAGAGCAGCGAGATCGGATGAGTGATAACTCACACAGTCCGCTGCTCATCGCCCCGTACTTGGTCCGCAGCTTTTTGATGGATTTATTGATAACTTAGGCGAAATTTCGCAGGTCCGCGGCGGCGATGGTAGGCGAGCTTAGGCGGGCGTATTGAACCGGCGAAGGCAGGTAAATTAGACGCGTTGATAACTACCCCCCATTGTCTGTCTGAAAACCAATAAACGTCTCTCTCTACAAATAGAAGCCAAAACTGAAGAACTCTGAGAATCGTACGGAGTTACAAAATATTGAATGGTAATCTTGCCTCTTAAAATTTCCAAACCCCTTGTGCTGTCAGAGATCCCCAGACAGCTTCCCAACCTAAAAGACTCACATCTGTTGTGATCATGGTCCAGGTTGGATGAACCGAAGAGACCCGTAGAACTATACGATGGTGATCTAACCACCAAGTGAGAGATAGTTGAATATTGGGATTCAAGGATATTAAATGCGATATCCTAGAATAATCCCTGCACCATTAATTCAGCATTAAAAACTGGAAAGGTTTCCTATAAAAATGAGCAAAGGGAATCGAATCCAATGCTGCAGTCATGAGACCTAAAACTTCCATGCATATAGCTACTGAAGTAAATAATAGAGACTGAAGGTTCCGACAAGCTGAACCCAATAAAGTTGCCTCTTGTCTGTTAGAGACAAAGACATTGACACAATCTATCTGGAAACCTAAAAAAGGTGACCCTTGTCTGAGGAATCAAGGAGCTTTTGATAAAATGATCCTCCAACCATGTCTTTGAAGAAACAACAGAAGTTGAATCGTATGAGATTCTGCAGAACGAAAAGACTGAGCAACTACCACAATTTCGCCAAAATAAGGAAACACTGAGAACCTTTGAAAAGATTCTTAGAGCTGTCGCTAGACCAGAAGGAAAATTGGTAATGCTTGTCTAAAAAAGAGAATCTCAGAAAATGAAAATAATCTGAATGAAAACAGAATATGAAGATATGAATCCTGTAAGTCTATTGTAGGCAAATAATGCCCTTGCTGAACAAAAGGCAGAATAGACCTTATAATCACCATTCTGAAAGATGGTACTTTAACATGACAATTCAAAAGTTTTTCTTTCTTTGGGACAATGAATAGGTCTGAACAAAACCCTAGACCCCGTTTCTGAAACGGAACTGGTATGAATACCCCAGAAAACTCCAAGTCTGAAACACACTTCAGGAAAGTCTGAGCCTTTACTGGAATAGCTAGAATATGTGAGAGAGAAAAAGACTTCTCACAGGCGGTCTTACTCTGAATCCTATTCTGTACCCCAATCTAAGAAGTATGGACTGAATTGAACCAAACAACTTTAGAAAAATATTAACCTGCCCCCTTACCAGCTAAGCTGGAATAAGGGCCGCACCGTCATGCGAATTTGGGGGCTGGCTTTGATCTCTTAAATGGCTTGAATTCATTCCATTTTGAAGAAAGCTTCCAATAAGAAACATGTTACTTGGGGAAGAATTAGGTTTCTGTTCCTCATTAAGAACAAAAACTAATATAAGCTTAGAACTTAATCTTGAAGCAAGAAAACTCCCTTCCCCAGAGTAACAGTTGAAAGTATTGAATCCAACTGTGAACCAAATAATTTATTACCTTGCAAGGAAAGAAAAATAGAAATCTGGATTTTAGAAATCAAATCAGCATTCCAAGATTTAAGTCACAAAGTTCTTCTAGCTAAAATAGCTAAAGACATAGATTTAACCTCAATTTTGATAATTTAAAAAAATGGCATCACAAATGAAATTATTAGCATGTTGAATCAAGTTAGCAATGCTAAACAAATCATAAACCAATACTTGTTGCGCTAAAGTTTCCAAGCAAAAAAGACGAAACAGCTGCAACATCAGCCAAAGAAATTGCAGGCCTAAGAAAAGGACCTGAAAATAAAATAATTTTCCATAGAAAAGATACAAGTTTCCCATCCAAAGGATCTTTAAAATAAATACTATTTTCCATAGGAAAAGTAGTACGTTTAGCAAGAGTAGAGATAGCCCCATTAACTTTGGGGATCTTTTCCCAAAACTCCAAACTAACTGCTGGCAAAGGATACAATTTTAAAACCTTAAAGAAGGAATAAAAGAAGTCCCAGGCCTATTCCATTCCCCAGAATTAGGAACTGGAAAAAAAAACCTCTGAAGTAACCACAGGAGGTTAATAAGCAGAATTTAAATGTAAGCTAGCCTTAAAATCAAGAGGACTAGTCTCCTCAATATCCAAAATAATCAATACCTTTTCAACAAAGAACGAATGTACTCTATTTAAAAGTAAAAAAGTAGATTTGTTAGTGTCAATATCTGATGAAGGATATTCTGAATGAGATAAATCATCATCAGAGAAGGATAATTCAGTATGTTGTCGGTCATTTGAAAATTCATCAACTAAATAAGAAGTTTAAAAAAGACCTTTACATTTTATTAAAAGGCGGGATGGCAGACAAAGCCTTTAGAATAGAATCAGAAAAATATTCTTATAAATTCCCAGGTATATCTTGTACATTAAATGTAAAAAGAATAGCAATAGACAATACATTAATACTGATGGACTCTGCATGTAAAAGTTTATCAAGATAACTTATTACAAACCGTAGCTAAAGATAAAAATTCATAACATTAAAATAAATTAAGCAGGAATCCAACAGTGTTTTCTGATACAGGAACAGTTTTGAGATATCTTGCAAATGTAAGAGAAAAAACAACATATAAAGCAAAATATTAATTTCCTTATATGACAGTTTCAGGAATGGGAAAAAATGCAAACAAAATAAGCCTCAGGAAACCAGAAGCAAAATGAAATAAAGACTTAAATAATGTCAGAAATCTGGCGCCAAGTATGACGCCCACAACTGACAAAATATTTATTGGCGCCAAGAATGTCTGCAACAAACACGAGCGTCATAGATGACGCAACTACGTGAAAATTCTCAGCGCCAACTAAGACGCCGGAAATGATGAAATTCCGTCAACAAACGTAATTATCGTGCCAAAAAAGTCTTGCGCCAAGAATGACGCAATAAATTATAGCATTTTGCGCTCCCGCGAGCCTAACAGCCTGCAATTAAAAAAAGAAAAAAAGAGAGTCAATTTGAAAATTTCAGGTATTTTTTTTTTTTTTTAAATATGCATTTGCCAAAATGAAACTGACAGTCTGCGAAAAGGAAATATACTGATTAACCTGAATCATGGCAAATATAAGTACAAACATTATATTTAGAACTTTACATATAAAGTGCCAAACCATAGTTGAGCATGTCTTAAATAAAAGAAAACCTACTTACCAAAAGACACTCATCTACATAAAGTAGATAGCTAAAACAGTACTGAAACGAAAATCAGCAGAGGTAATGGTATATAAGAGTATATCGTCGATCTGAAAAGGGAGGTAGGAGAAGAATCTCTACGACCGATAACAGAGAACCTATGAAATAGATCCCCTAGAGGAAGACCATGGTATTCAGTAGGCAATACTCCCTTCACATCCCTCTGTCATTCACTGTACTCTGAGAGGAAACCGGGCTTCATCATGCTGAGAAGCGCATATCAACGTAGAATCTAGCACAAACTTACTTCACCACCTCCATGGGAGGCAAAGTTTGTAAAACTGAATTGTGGGTGTGGTGGGGGGTGTATTTATGGGCATTTTGAGGTTTGGGAAACTTTGCCCCTCCTGGTAGGAATGTATATCCCATACGTCACTAGCTCATGGACTCTTGCCAATTACATGAAAGAAATGCATCTAGCAAAAGTTATAGCTGTTTTAAGGGTGTATTTAAGTATGCTCTGTGCACCAGCATTTTACACACAGCACGTGTTTAGACAGATTAAGGTGCTTGTATCATTTGGTAGTGACTCAATTTGTTAAACAGATAGGAAAGTCAAAATTAAACGTGGATGATTCAGATAGAGCATGTAACTTTAAGACACTTTTAAATAAACTTCTATTTTTCAAATGTGCTTTGTTGACTTTGTATCCTTTGTTGAAAAAGAATATGCACATATCCTACACTAGTGGGGGGCTAGCTGCAGATAGGTGCCTGCACACATTTGTCTCTTGATTACCTAACTAGATGTGTTCAGCTAGCTGTCAGGAGTGCAATGCTGTTACTTCAGCAAAGAATAACAAGAGAATGAAGCAAACTTGATAAAATAAGTCAATTGAACAGTCAATGCAAAAATGTATCTTCTATCCAAGTCAGGAAATAAAATTTTGGGTTTCCTGTCCCTTTAATTAGTGACACGATACAAACCTCACTATTCTCTAAGCAGCTGCAATATTTAAAATGCTGGTGCACTGAGAATATATAGCTATGCTTAACATGCACATGCAGAGAAAATGTTAACACTAAAACAGTGATCATTTTTAGTATTTTGTGCCAATACATGTATATTGTAAATGCGTTTCTAGTCAAACATGTAATTTATCTATTTGCATCTCAGTTTTGATTGAAATGTCTCTTTAAGTGTATGAATTTATACCAGCGATTGAACATTTTTACAGCACACACAATGTAATTCTATTTATTAATAGTAATTAATTGATAAATAACATTATAATGTATTTTTTGAGGCATTTCCCTTAGCATAAGTACAATATAATGAGACCCCTGGCCCTACACAACAAGGAAAAAATAGACTGTTGTCTGCACGCTGACATGACTGCCAACCCAACATTGTCTGTCTCACTTGTTTTTTAGATAACTCACAGCGGCTCTACTGGTAAAGAAATATAGAATGAAATCACGAGGATCAGCTACTGCATCAATAAAACATTCCCGATTATTCCTGCTTTTAGCACAGCAGTGTCACAAGTTGAATTTTATCCATTGTGCTATGAGAACAGTTTATTGTGCAAGGCCGGTTAAACTAACCTCTGCAGGTAAAATGAATCATTGGGAACAAGGAGAGAAAATGTTAGGATAAACTGTCCCTTTGAGGCATGTTTTCATTACTTTTATGTGAGTGAGTGAGTGACCAAATATGACAGACATGTCATGTTTGGTATCAAAATGATCCTCATGATGTCCCAATGGGATTCCTTATAAGAGTATGAGTAATGCATATACATAATTAAAATTATAAAGCTATTCTAGAAATTCAGCCAGGGCTTACAATTTGTTTGTTTTTTAAATATGGCCTTCCATAAAAAGGGGGTGGGGGCTACCTTTCTTGCCCACTCTGGAAAGGGCTGGTCAGAAACATAATCTCAGGGGGAAAAATTATTTAAATAGGTACAGTCTTGTTATAATTAAACTTTCATGATTCAGATAGGGCATGCAGTTTTAAACACCATTCCAATTTATTTTTATCATCAAATTTGCTTTGTTCTCTTAGGCCTAGATTTAGAGTTTTGTCGGTAACGACCCGCGTAGCTAACGCTGGCTTTTTTCTGGCTGCACCTTTTAAATACCTCTGGTATTGAGAGTTCACAGAATGGCTGCGTTAGGCTCCTAAAAAGGAGCGTAGAGCATATTTAACGCAACTTCAACTCTCGATACCAGCGGTGCTTACGGACGCGGCCAGCTTCAAAAACGTGCTCGTGCATGATTCCCCCATAGAAAACAATGGGGCTGTTTGAGCTGAAAAAAAACCTAACACCTGCAAAAAAGCCGCGTTCAGCTCCTAACTCAGCCCCATTGTTTGCTATGGGGAAACACTTCCTACGTCTGCACCTAACACCCTAACATGTACCCCGAGTCTAAACACCCCTAACCTTACACTTATTAACCCCTATTCTGCCGCCCCCGCTATCGCTGACCCCTGCATATTTTTTAACCCCTAATCTTCCGCTCCGTAAACCGCCGCTACTTACATTATCCCTATGTACCCCTAATCTGCTGCCCCTAACACCGCCGACCCCTATATTATATTTATTAACCCCTAATCTGCCCCCCACAACGTCGCCTCCACCTGCCTACACTTATTAACCCCTAATCTGCCGAGCAGACCGCACCGCTATTATAATAAAGTTATTAACCCCTAATCCGCCTCACTCCCGCCTCAATAACCCTATAATAAATAGTATTAACCCCTAATCTGCCCTCCCTAACATCGCCGACACCTAACTTCAAACATTAACCCCTAATCTTCCGACTGGAGCTCACCGCTATTCTAATAAATGTATTAACCCCTAAAGCTAAGTCTAACCCTAACACTAACACCCCCCTAAGTTAAATATAATTTAAATCTAACGAAATAAATTAACTCTTATTAAATAAATTATTCCTATTTAAAGCTAAATACTTACCTGTAAAATAAACCCTAATATAGCTACAATATAAATTATAATTATATTATAGCTATTTTAGGATTTATATTTATTTTACAGGTAACTTTGTATTTATTTTAACCAGGTACAATAGCTATTAAATAGTTAAGAACTATTTAATAGCTAAAATAGTTAAAATAATTACAAATTTACCTGTAAAATAAATCCTAACCTAAGTTACAATTAAACTTATCACTATCAATAAATAAATTAAATAAAATACCTACAATACCTACAATTACCTACAATTAAACCTAACACTACACTATCAATAAATGAATTAAATACAATACCTACAAATAACTACAATGAAATAAACTAAAGTACAAAAAATAAAAAAGAACTAAGTTACAAAAAATAAAAAAAATATTTACAAACATTAGAAAAATATTACAACAATTTTAAACTAATTACATCTACTCTAAGCCCCCTAATAAAATAACAAAGACCCCCAAAATAAAAAAAATGCCCTACCCTATTCTAAATTAAAAAAGTTCAAAGCTCTTTTACCTTACCAGCCCTGAACAGGGCCCTTTGCGGGGCATGCCCCAAGAAATTCAGCTCTTTTGCCTGTAAAAAAACACATACAATACCCCCCCCAACATTACAACCCACCACCCACATACCCCTAATCTAATCCAAACCCCCCTTAAATAAACCTAACACTAAGCCCCTGAAGATCTTCCTACCTTATCTTCACCTCACCGGGTATCACCGATCGGTCCTGGCTCCAAAATCTTCATCCAACCCAAGCGGGGGCTAGACATCCATCATCCGGCGGCTGAAGAGGTCCAGAAGAGGCTCCAAAGTCTTCATCCTATCCGGGAAAAAGAGGCGATCCAGACCAGCAACCATCTTGATCCAAGCTGCATCTTCTATCTTCATCCGATGAGGAACGGCTCCATCGTGAAGACCTCCAGCGCGGACAAATCTTCTTCTGACGACGTCCAACTGAAGAATGACGGTTCCTTTAAGGGACGTCATCCAAGATGGCGTCCCTCGAATTCCGATTGGCTGATAGGATTCTATCAGCCAATCGGAATTAAGGTAGGAAAATTCTGATTGGCTGATGGAATCAGCCAATCAGAATCAAGTTCAATCCGATTGGCTGATTCAATCAGCCAATCAGATTGAGCTCGCATTCTATTGGCTGTTCCAATCAGCCAATAGAATGCAAGCTCAATCTGATTGGCTGATCGGATCAGCCAATCGGATTGAACTTGATTCTGATTGGCTGATTCCATCAGCCAATCAGAATTTTCCTACCTTAATTCCGATTGGCTGATAGAATCCTATCAGCCAATCGGAATTCGAGGGACGCCATCTTGGATGACGTCCCTTAAAGGAACCGTCATTCTTCAGTTGGACGTCGTCGGAAGAAGATTGGTCCGCGCTGGAGGTCTTCACGATGGAGCCGTTCCTCATCGGATGAAGATAGAAGATGCCGCTTGGATCAAGATGGTTGCCGGTCTAGATCGCCTCTTCTTCCCGGATAGGATGAAGACTTTGGAGCCTCTTCTGGACTTCTTCAGCCGTCGGATGATGGATGTCTAGCCCCCGCTTGGGCTTGGATGAAGATTTCGGAGCCTGGAACGATCGGTGATACCTGGCATGGTGAAGACAAGGTAGGAAGATCTTCAGGGGCTTAGTGTTAGGTTTATTTAAGGGGGGTTTGGGTTAGATTAGGGGTATGTGGGTGGTGGGTTGTAATGTTGGGGAGGGTATTGTATGTGTTTTTTTTACAGGCAAAAGAGCTGAATTCTTTGGGGCATGCCCCGCAAAGGGCCCTTTTAAGGGCTGGTAAGGTAAAAGAGCTTTGAACTTTTGTAATTTAGAATAGGGTAGGGCATTTTTTTATTTTGGGGGTATTTGTTATTTTATTAGGGGGCTTAGAGTAGGTGTAATTAGTTTAAAATTGTTATAATTTTTTTCTAATGTTTGTAAATATTTTTTTATTTTTTGTACTTTAGTTAGTTTATTTAATTGTATTTATTTGTAGGAATTGTATTTTATTTATTTATTGATAGTGTAGTGTTAGGTTTAATTGTAACTTAGGTTAGGATTTATTTTACAGGTAATTTTGTAATTATTTTAACTAGGTAGCTATTAAATAGTTATTAACTATTTAATAGCTATTGTACCTGGTTAAAATAATTACAAAGTTGCCTGTAAAATAAATATTAATCCTAAAATAGCTAAGATATAATTATAATTTATATTGTAGCTATATTAGGATTTATTTTACAGGTAAGTATTTAGATTTAAATAGGAATAATTTATTTAATAAGAGTTAATTAATTTCGTTAGATAAAAATTATATTTAACTTAGGGGGGTGTTAGTGTTAGGGTTAGACTTAGCTTTAGGGGTTAATACATTTATTAGAATAGCGGTGAGCTCCAGTCAGCAGATTAGGGGTTAATGTTTGAAGTTAGGTGTCGGCGATGTTAGGGAGGGCAGATTAGGGGTTAATAAGTGTAGGCAGGTGGAGGCGACGTTGTGGGGGGCAGATTAGGGGTTAATAAATATAATATAGGGGTCGGCGGTGTTAGGGGCAGCAGATTAGGGGTACATAGCTATAATGTAGCTGGCGGTGGCGTGCAGACGGCAGATTAGGGGTTAATAATAATATGCAGGGGTCAGCGATAGCGGGGGCGGCAGATTAGGGGTTAATAAATATAATATAGGGGTCGGCGGTGTTAGGGGCAGCAGATTAGGGGTACATAAGTATAACGTAGGTGGCGGTCGGCAGATTAGGGGTTAAAAAAATTTAATCGAGTGGGGACTTTTTTCTGCGGCTGGATTTTTGTCGTTAGAATTCTAACGCTCACTTCAGACACGACTCTAAATACCGGAGTTAGAAAGATCCCATTGAAAAGATAGGATACGCAATTGACGTAAGGGGATCTGCGGTATGGAAAAGTCGTGGCTGTAAAGTGAGCGTTAGACCCTTTCCTGACTGACTCCAAATACCGGCGGTAGCCTAAAACCAGCGTTAGGAGCCTCTAACGCTGGTTTTCACGGCTACCGACAAACTCTAAATCTAGGCCTAAGTATTATTTGTTAAAAGCCAAACCTAGGGAGGCTCATATGCTAATTTATCAGCTCTTGAAGTCCGCCTCCTTAGTCAGTGCATTTTGACAGTTTTTCACAGTTAGACAACGCTAGTTCATGTGTAACATTATGCTCACTCCCATGGAGTTATTTAAGTGTAAGCACTGATTGGCTAAAATACAAGTCTTTCAAAATAACTAAAATAAGGGGGCAGTCTGTAGAGGCTTAGATACAAGGTAATCACAGAGGTAAAAAGTATATTAATATAACAGTGTTGGTTATGCAAAACTGGGGAATGGGTAATAAAGGGATTATCTATCTTTTTAAACAATAACAATTCTGGAGTAGACTGTCCCTTTAATTGTTATTTCAGCAAAATTATGTAATTTAGTGGGGAGACAACCTGTGTTGTACATGTTTATACATTTATTCACCAAAACACTCTTGGGGTAGGTAATATATTTTATTTTAAACTGTTTGGTGTAATTCTGTTTTTGTAACATTTTTTTTTTCATGCACTGTGACACCTTTTTGTTCTCAATAAATGTTTAATTATTAAGTTCTGCCTTTGTCTGATATAAGATTCACGTTACTGAAGTAACTATTAGTATTGCTTTTATATTTTTGCAAAAACATAATTTATGCTTACCTGATGACTTAATTTGTTTCATGGTGGTGAGAGTCCACGATCCATTACTCTACCATTAGGAGGAGGCAAAGAGCTTTATAAAACCCCTCCCCCACCTCACACATACCTCAATCTAACGTATAACCAAGCAAGTGAGGTATGAAAAAGGAATAAGAGCCGTAAAAGGAGCAGGGAAAAAGATGTGCTGAAAGAAAAACTAACCCCAGAAAAACACAAGGACGGGGTCTTGTAGACTGAAATAAATTAATTTATTTGGTAAGCATAATGTTTTCTTTCATATAGGTGGTGAGAGTCCACGGTCCATTGGTCATGGTAACTAATACCCAAGCTGTGGAGTCCATATAACAGAAAAGGGAGGGATTTAATAAAAACATCTTTTTTTAACTGGGCATAATAATCATTTAAAAAAAAAAAAAAAAAAACATCCCCTGCAAGACCAGAGATGCACAACTAAACCGCTAACTGCACAGAGCATAGCAGATTTCTTAAAGAGCCAAATGCCTATTTTCAGAAAGGTGCTAAATGTGTTTCCACAGAGCTACCAGAGAGTTATTATAGTGATTGAGTATTGTCCGTGATGTTTAAAAACAGAATAAAGTAGGCAGGAACCTACAAAATAAGAAAAAAAGTGTGTCATGAGGACAAAAAGGGTGAGTCCCCTGGCTATGTTGTACCTGAGTACCTACAAATAGCCTCTGAGCTTAGGTAAGTCACTTATCTGCAAAAGCAACACTCCTCCGGCCTACCAGGCATGTAGCTGCAGCAGAATCCAGCAGAGTTCATCCAGTGCCGGCACGAGTACCGCAGAGGATATACAAAGAACATACAAGAACTGGCATCTGTTTCCTAGGTAAATAAAAAAAAAATGGAATACAGCACACTTCCAATCATGGGGCATGGAATTAAAGACCTGCCAAGTCTTAAAAAAGTACATCAATACAATCTCCAGCCTCCAAAAAAGGATACATGACTAAGGGCCTATTACAGGCCTGAAAGCTGTAATTTTGCCTATGGACTCAACTTAAAGGAAATAAAGGTCTTTTTACATTTTTTGAGGCTGGAAATTGTATTGATGTTGTACATCTGTTTACAAGGTACAGTGCCCTCCACTAACATTGGCACCCTTGGTAATATGAATAGTCTGTGAAAGTGTCTTTACTGTTTAACCTTTTGTTAAAAAATACACAAAAATACTCTGCCCTCATGGATATCAAACAGTTGCAAACATAACACAGATTTAAAAATAAATAAATATATGTATGTTAAATATATGTGTGGCACAATTATTGGCACCCCTATAAATTCATATGAGAAAAATATAAATTCCCATTGATATTTAATTTTTTTTTTTTTAGTACACCTGGGTGACTAGGAACAAGAAATTGTTTAACCATGACTTCCTGTTTCACAGAGATATAAATATGAATATAAATATGGCACATAAGCCATAGTCCCTTAGTCATTCATTAAAATGGGTAAGAAACCAAGGAATATAGCTGTGATGAGCAGCAAAAGGTTGTTGAGCCTCACAGACTTCCCAACTCTCCCTGAAGTTCAGGGAGTCTCCATTGTAATAGCGGCTCCATGACTCTCGCAAATAAAATGCGATCTCCCTAAAACTACAAGTACCTTGATCCAACGTTATCCAAATCCGGAAACAGTGTTTATTTAAGGAATACCTCTAATTGTGGTGACATCATCGAGCAGGAAGGCATTGTCACAGCAAGTATATACTTTCAGCATATTGCGTGTCTGCCACCCCCTTCCTGCTGTTTGGAGGCAGCAATAAGGCTCTTGGGGGAGGAGGAGAATCAGCAGCAGGCAATATCGGCTGCAGCATAGGCTGAGAACTGAGAAAGAGGGCAAAGAGAGTTCGCCCCTGTGAGAGAAGATATAGACACCCCTGCTGTCAGGTCCTTATCAAACTGACTCTACTGTGAGTACAAAACATAATTACAAATAGCCTCTCAAACTCAAAATCCCAGACACAAAACGGAGCAAAGAAGCTGATGAAGTCACCTCCCTGAAATTAGTTTTTGCAGGTTGGGAAGTCTGGCATCACAAAATGGAAAGTGGCTATAAGAAAATAACAAAATCATTGAAAATGCTCATTTCCACCATCAGGGCAATAATTAAGAAGTTCCAGTTAACTGTAAATGTTATGAATCAACCTGGAAGTGGAGGTGTGTCTATATTGTCTCAATGCACTGTGAAGAGTATGGTTTGAGTGGCCAAAATATCTCCAAGGATCATAGCTGGAGAATTGCAGGTCTTAGGGTCAGAAAGTCTCCAAAACTACAATGTGATGTCACCTACATCACCACAAGTTGTTTGGAAGGGTTTCAGGAAAAAATACTTTACTCTCATCCAAAAACAATCTCAAGCATCTTCAGTTTGCCAGGCACTACTGGAACTTGAAACGGGATAAGGTTTTACGGTCAAATGAAAACAAAATAGAGATTTTTGGCATTAAACACCAGAGGTGGGTTTGGTGCGCACAGAGAGGTAGCCATATGGAAAAGCACCTCATGCCCACGGTTAAATATGTTGGTGAATCTTTAATGTTTTGGGGCTGTTTTTCAGCCAGAGGACCTGGGCATTTTGTTAGGATACATGGCATCATGAACTCTATCAAATATCAACAGATATTAAATGAACACCTGACTGCATCTACCAGAAAGCTTAAAATGGACTGTGGTTGGATCTTTTAGCAGGACAATGATCCAAAACATACATCAAAATCAACACAAAAAGAAAATGTATTTCTTTTTTGACACAATGAGTCCACAGATCATCTTAATTACTAATGGAATATTCACCTCCTGGTCAGCAGGAGGCGGCAAAGAGCACCACAGCAGAGCTGTTAAATAGCTCTTCCCTTCCCTCCCATTCCAGTCATTCGACCGAAGTTAAGGAAAGAAAGTAAAAGCCAAGGTGCAGAGGTGTCTGAAGTTTACAATAACCCAAAACCTATATTACAAGAACAGGGCGGGCCATGGACTCATCGTGTCAAAAAAGAAATACATTTATCAGGTAAGCATAAATTTTCTTTTCTTTTTTATGACACGATGAGTCCACGGATAATCTTAATTACTAATGGGATTCAATACCTAATCTAGAGTACACAGATGATACGGGACAGACAAGACAGGGAACTTAAACAGAAGGCACCACTGCTTGAAGAACCTTTCCCAAAAGCGGCCTCAGCCGAGGCAAAAGTGTCAAATTTGTAAAACCTTGAAAAAGTGTGAAGAGAAGACCAAGTTGCAGCCTTGCAAATCTGTTCCACAGAAGCGTCATTCTTTAATGCCCATGAGGAAGCAACAGCCCTCGTGGAATGAGCCATAATTCTCTCTGGAGGCTGCTGTCCAGCGGTCTCATATGTAAACATATGATACTCTTCAGCCAAAAAGAAAGAGAAATAGCCGTAGCCTTCTGTCCCTTACGTTTTCCTGAGAAAACCACAAACAAAGCAGGAGACTGACGAAAATCCTTAGTCACCTGCAGATAAAACTTCAAGGCATGTACCACGTCCAAATTGAGTAGAAGCCGTTCCTTCTGAGGAGGAGGATTAGGACACCAGGAAGGAACAACAATCTCCTGATTAATCTTCCGATCAGAAACAACTGTAGGAAGAAATCCTAATTTAGTACGTAAAACTACCTTATCTGAATGAAAAATAAGGTAAGGAGACTGCAAAGCCGAGAGCTCTGACACTCTGCGAGCAGAAGAAATAGCAACCAGAAATAAAACTTTCCAAGATAACAACTTAATATCTAAGGAATGCATAGGCTCAAACGGAGCCCCTTGAAGACTCCATGGGGGAGTAACTTGCTTGAACACAGGCCTGATCCTGACCAAGGCCTGACAAAATGATTGTACATCTGGAACATCTGCCAGATGTTTGAGTAACAAAATAGATAAGCCAGAGATTTGCCCCTTTAGGGAACTTGTCGATATGCCTTTCTCCAAACCCCCTGGGAGAAAAGACAACATTCTAGGAATCCTAACTCTACTCCGTGAGTAGCCGTTGGATTCACACCAATAGAGATATTTACGCCATATCCTATGGTAAATTTTTCTAGTTACAGGCTTACGAGCCTGAATCATAGTCTCTAAGACCGATTCGGAAAAACCTCGTTTGGATAAAATTAAGCGTTCAATCTCCAAGCAGTTAATTTCAGAGAAACTAGATTTGGGTGAAGGAAGGGCCCTTGAATTAGAAGTTATTTCCTCAACGGAAGTCTCCAAGGTGGCAGAGATGACATGTCCACCAGATCTGCATACCAAATCCTATGATGCCAAGCTGGAGCAATGATGATGACGATGCCTTCTCCTGCTTGATTCGAGCAATGACCCGAGGAAGAAGAGCAAACGGAGCAAATAGGTATGCTAGACTAAAGATCCCAGGGACCGCCAGAGCATCTATCAGTTCCGCCCGGGGGTCCCTGGACCTCGACCATATCTCGAGAGCTTGGCATTCTGTCGAGATGCCATGAGATCCAATTCCGGCTGACCCCACTTGAGAATTAGGTCTGAGAACACATCCGGATGGAGTCCTCACACCCCCGAATGAAAGGTCTGCCTGCTCAGGAAGTCTGCCTCCCAGTTGTCCACCCCTGGGATGTGGATCGCCGACAGACAGCAAGAGTGGGATTCGGCCCACTGAATTATTTTGGTTACCTCATTCATCGCTAAAGAACTCCTTGTTCCTCCCTGATGATTGATGTAAGTCACTGAAGTTATGTTGTCCGACTGGAACCTGATGAAATGGACCGAGGCTAACTGGGGCCAGGCCAGAAGAGCATTGAAGATCGCTCTCAGTTCCAGAATGTTTATAGGTAGAACAGAATCTGACTGAGTCCAAACTCCCTGAGCCTTTAGGGAGCCCCAGACTGCTCCCCATCCTAGAAGACTGGCGTCTGTTGTCACAATTACCCAAGATGGCCTGCAAAAGTAGGTTCCCTGGGAGAGATGACCCAGAGACAACCACCATTGAAGAGAATCCCTTGTCTCCTGTTCCAGAAGTATTCGAGGAGACAAATCTGCATAATCTCCGTCCCATTGCCTGAGCATGTTTAACTGCAGGGGTCTGAGATGGAACCGAGCAAACGGGATGATGTCCATTGCCGATACCATCAGCGCGATTACATCCATGCACTGAGCCACTGATGGCCAAGGAGTGGACTGAAGAACTAGACAAATATCGAAAATCTTTGAGTTCCTGACTTCTGTCAGAAAAATCTTCATTGATAGAGAATCTATTATGGTTCCCAGGAAAGTTACCCTTGTATTTGGGACTAAGGAACTCTTTCCCAAATTTACCTTCCAGCCATAGAGATTGCAGGAAGGATAACAACATTTCCGTGTGGAATCCTGCTTGTTGTAAAAATGGCCCCTGGACTAGGATGTCTTCCAGATAGGGCGCCACCGCAATGCCCCGTAACCGAAGCACCGCCAACAGCGAACCCAGAACCTTTGAGAAACTTCTGGGAACTGTGGCAAGACCGAAGGGCAGAGTCGCGAATTGGAAGTGTTTGTCTAGAAAGGCAAACCTTAGAAACCTGTGATGATCCCTGAGAATGGGAACATGCAAGTACGCATCCTTTAAATCCACAGATGTCATAAATTGACTCTCTTGGACCAAAGGGAGAATGGAACAAATAGTTTCCATCTTGAAGGACGGTACTCTGAGGAATATGTTTAGACTCTTGAGATCTAAAATAGGCCTGAAAGTTCCCTCTTTTTTGGGAACCACAAATAGATTAGAAGAAAATCCCAGACCCCGTTCCTTAATCGGAACAGGAACTATCACTCCCAGATCGTAGAGGTCTCTTACAGTGTAAGAACGCCTCTCTCTTTGTCTGGTCTACAGATAATCTTGAAAGCAGATATCTGCCTCTGGGAGGAAAACATTTGATTCAATAGTAGGTTTCTTGGATTGTTTTTCCTTATTCCAAGACCGATTGGGTCTCTATGAAGGTTTAAACTGTTCCTGTTTAGAGGCGAAAGAGGAAGAATTTCCCTTGAAATTTTGAAAGGAACAAAAATTACTCTGTTGTCCCTTTTGTTTGTTTCTCTTGTCCTGAGGGAGGAGACCCTTACTTCCCGTAATATCAGAGATTATTTCCGTCAAGCCAGGTCTAAACAAGGTCTTCCCCTTGTAAGGAATCGCTAAAAGCTTAGACTTTGAGGATACATTTGCAGACCAAGGCTAAAACCATAAGGCTCTGCGAGCTAGAACAGAGAAACCTGAAATCTTTGCTCCCATTTTGATAACTTGAAGGGAAGCAACTGTAATAAAGGAATGAGACAATTTAAGAGCTTTTATCCTATCCTGGATTTCATCCAGGGGAGGAGTTTATGTCCTAATAGCATCAGACAACGCATCAAACCAATATGACGCAGCACTAGTGACGGTAGCAATGCACACAGCTGGCTGTCATTGTAAGCCCTGGTGTACATACATCTTTTTGAGTAACCCCTCTAATTTTTTGTCCCTAGGATCTTTGAAAGCACAACTATCCTCTATGGGTAAAGTAGTTCTCTTAGCTAAAGTGGAAACTGCTCCTTCCACCTTGGGGACTGTTTGCAAAGCCTCCTTATCCGAATCGGCTATGGGAAACATCTTTTAAAATATAGGAGATGGAGAAAAAAGTATACCCGGTCTTTCCCACTCCTTAGCAATGATCTCAGAAGCTCGGTCTGGTACCGGAAAAACCTCTATTGAGGAAGGTACCTCAAATTATTTGTTCATCTTACTGGATTTCTTGGGATTAACAACGACCGAGGAGTCGCTGTCATCCAGAATAGCCAAAACCTCATTAAGTAACAGATGGAGGTGTTCTAGCTTAAACATGAAGGATATAACTTCAGTATCAGCAAGAGGAATTAAACTGTCAGAATCTGAAATTTCACCTTCAGATGCTACTACGTTATCCTCCTCCTCAGGATTCAGTAAGGGGAAATCTAAAATAGCAATAACTGTGTCAGAAACCTCGCTTACTCAATGTTTGATTTTCCTCTTACGATTTCCCTGCAACATAGGGAAAGCAGACAACTTTCTAAAACTGCAGAAGACATGAGAGAAGCGATGTCTTTTAAAGTAACTCCAGCGGGAGCTAGAGAGGAAGCGCAGGGCACTGCATGTGAGCGCGGTAAAATCTGGGACGCTTGAGGAGAAAGCTGTGGCATATATTGAACATTGTCATTAGATTCCTGACCATCATCCTCTTTAGAAAATGTTGGTTCAGCAAAAAGTCTATCCCTGCAGCTTAAAGTTCTCTCAATACATCAGGAACAGAAAGGGATTGGTGGTTCCACATTGGCAACAAAACATAGGGAGCAAGTGACACTTTGCAAGGCCTTTTTCTAACTCCCAATTAACAAATTGACATAAAAGGATAAGTTTTTTTTTTTAATAAAATGCAATTTTCAGAAAAACATTACTGTCTCTTTAAAATTCAAAGCGCAAATATTTTACTGCGTTGCAAGGCTTTCTTCTAACTCCCAATTAACAAATTGACATAAAAGGATAAGATTTTTTAATAAAATGCAATTTTCAGGAAAAAAAATGTTACTGTCTCTTTAAAATTCAAAGCGTAAATATTTTACTGCATTGCAAGGCTTTCTTCTAACTCCCGATTAACAAATTGACATAAAAGGATAAGATTTTTTAATACAATGCAATTTTCAGAAAAACGTTACTGTCTCTTTAAAATGCAAAGCGCAACTATTTTACTGCGTTCTGTATAAGGTAGAAATAAAATAGTTATATCCACCGTAAAACTTTACAGTCACTTCCACACCTCAGCTGCCCTGCTGAGGTGCCTACCTTACTGGCCAAGAACTGAAATAAGTCCCCCTGTGCAGCGGACGATTTGGAATGTTGCCAGAAGCTGATTAGTTACAGTCCGGTCCTAGGAACACATGTAAAGTACCAAACATGCGCTCCTAGACACACATAGACGGGTCTCTCCCCTCTTGTACACAAAATGTCTCCAACAGCAAAGCACATAGAAGAGGCGCGCGGGAGATACAGATCTGCCCATCGTGGGTGTGGCCCAAAGTAAAAATCTTCTCCCGGGGAAAATGTTAATCCCTCAGAGATGGAAACCACCATAGCCCTTATATAGAGCTCAGATCAGCCCCAGTGCCTAATTGTAGTGCTGTCTAACAGTTCTCTCCAGCCCAGGAGAGATTTGTCAATAAAGTCCCCCATCTATTTTTAGACCTTTATGTATATGAGTGAGGTAGCTCCGTGTGCTTACTCTTTTCTGAGCTGTTCTTCTATCTGTCCCAGAAAAAGAAAGAAGCACTTACCTCATGTTACTGCCTGACAGCAAGGCAGTTCACAGGCTTGAGAGGTCCTCTTCCTCACATCGACCTGCAGAAAATCAAAGACTGAGTCATATCTCTCAGACTATTGGAAAATTAGGGCAGTATTAAATATGGGAGGCGCAGTGAGAATTATGTCCCACAAGTCCCCATTACTCTAAAGCCACCAATGCTCTACTGAAGAGACTGATATGGACTACAGCTACACCCTAGAACAAAGCAGCACAATCTTGCACTACTTTAAAAATAATAAACTCTTGATTGAAGAATCTTTTCTAACACCTCACTTTGCCACTTCCTATCACTAACGCAGGCAAAGAGAATGACTGGGGTGGGATGGAAGGGAGAAGCTATTTAACAGCTCTGCTGTGGTGATCGTTGCCGCCTCCTGCTGACCAGGAGGTGAATATCCCATTAGTAATTAAGATGATCCTTGGACTCATCATGTCATAAAAAAGAAAATGGTTTACTGACCACAAAATCAAGGTCCTGCCATGGCCACCCCAGTCCATTGACTTGAACCCCATAGAAAACCTGTGGGGTGAACTGAAGAGAAGAGTCCACCAACGTTGACCTTGGAATTTGAAGGATCTGGCGAGATACTGTATAGAGGAATGGTCTCAAATCCCTTACCATTTTTTTCTTCAACCTCCCCAGACATTACAGGAGAAGACTCAGAACTGTTATCTTGGCAAAGGAAGGTAGGATAAGGTATTGACTAAAAGGGTGCCTTTAATTTCCTACACATATATTTAACAAAGATTTATTTTTTCGATAAACTTGTGTTCTGTTTGCAAAAAGTAAATTTATGCTTACCTGATAAATTAATTTCTTCTATGGTACAATGAGTCCACGGATTCATCCTCAACTTGTGGGATATTATCTTCCTGCTAACAGGAAGTGGCAAAGAGCACCACAGCAGAGCTGTCTATATAGCTCCTCCCTTAACTCCACCCCCCAGTCATTCGACCGAAGGTACGGGAAGAAAAAGGAGAAACTAAAAGGTGCAGAGAGGTGACTGAAGTTTAAAATAAAAAATATAATCTGTCTTAAAATGACAGGGTGGGCCGTGGACTCGTCGTACCATAGAAGAAATTAATTTATCAGGTAAGCATAAATTTACTTTTCTTCTATAAGGTACGATGAGTCCACGGATTCTTCCTTTACTTGTGGGATACAATACCAAAGCTACAGGACACAGATGAACGGGAGGGACAAGACAGATGGTTAAACAGAAGGCACCACTGCTTGAAGAACTTTTCTCCCAAAAATAGCCTCCGAAGAAGCAAAAGTATCAAATTTGGAAAATTTGGAAAAGGTATGAAGCGAAGACCAAGTCGCAGCCTAACAAATCTGTTCAACAGAAGCATCATTTTTAAAAGCCCATGTGGAAGCCACCGCTCTAGTAGAGTGAGCTGAAATCCTTTCAGGAGGCTGCTGTCCAGCAGTCTCATATGCCAAACAAATGATGTTTTTCAGCCAAAAAGAAAGAGAGGTAGCCATAGCTTTTTGACCTCTACGTTTTCCAGAATAGACAACAAACAAAGAAGATGTTTGACGGAAATCCTTGGTTGCTTGCAAGTAAAACTTCAAAGCACGAACCACGTCCAAGTTGTGCAACAGAGGATTAGGACACAGAGAAGGAACAACAATTTCCTGTTTGATATTCCTATTAGTAATAACCTTAGGAAGGAATCCAGGTTTGGTACGCAAAACCACCTTAACAGCATGGAAAACAAGATAAGGCGAGTCGCATTGCAACGCAGATAGTTCAGAAACTCTTCGAGCCAAAGAGATAGCAACTAAAAACAGAACTTTCCAAGATAGAAGCTTAATATCTATGGAATGCATAGGTTCTAACGGAACCCCTTGAAGAACTTTAAGAACTAAATTCAGACTCCATGGCGGAGCAACAGGTTTAAACACAGGTTTGATTCTAACTAAAGCCTGACAGAACGACTGAACGTCTGGAACATCTGTCAGACGCTTGTGCAGTAGAATTGATAAAGCAGATATCTGTCCCTTTAAAGAACTAGCTGAAGACAAAATCCTAGGAATCCTGATCTTACTCCATGAGTAGCCTTTGGATTCGCACCAATAAAGATATTTACGCCATATCTTATGATAAATTTTCCTAGTGACAGGCTTTCGAGCCTGAAACAAGGTATCTATAAACCCCGCTTGGATAAAATCAAGTGTTCAATCTCCAAGCAGTCAGCCTCAGAGAAACTAGATTTGGATGCTGGAACAGACCTTGAATCAGAAGGTCCTGTCTCAGTGGCAGAGTCCATGGTGGAAGAGATGACATGTCCATCAGGTCTGCATACCAAGTCCTGCGTGGCCACAGAGGTGATATCAAAATCACAGAAGCTCTCTCCTGTTTGATTCTGGCAATCAAACGAGGAAGGAGAGGAAATGGTGGAAACACATAAGCCAGGTTGAACGACCAGGGTACTGCTAGAGCATCTATCAGTACTGCCTGAGGATCCCTTGACCTGGACCCGTAACAAGGAAGTTTGGCATTCTGACGAGACGCCATCAGATCCAATTCTGGTGTGCCCCATTGCTGAATCAATTGTGCAAACACCTCCGGATGGAGTTCTCACTCCCCCGGATGAAAAGTCTGAGGACTTAGAAAATCTGCTTCCCAGTTCTCCACTCCTGGGATATAGATTGCTGATAGATGGCAAGAGTGAGTCTCTGCCCATTGAATTATTTTGGTAACCTCTATCATCGCTAGAGAACTCTTTGTTCCCCCCTGATGATTGATATATGCTACAGTCGTGATATTGTCCGACTGGAATCTTATGAATCTGGCCGAAGCCAGCTGAGGCCACGCCTGAAGCATGTTGAATATCGCTCTCAGTTCTAGAATATTTATAGGGGGGAGAGCCTCCTCCTGAGTCCACAAACCCTGTGCTTTCAGGGAATTCCAGACTGCACCCCAGCCCAATAGGCTGGCGTCCGTCGTCACTATGACCCATGCTGGCCTGCGGAAACACATTCCCTGGGACAGATGATCCTGTGACAACCACAAAATTAGAGAGTCTCTGGTCTCTTGATCCATATTTATCTGAGGAGATAAATCTGCATAATCCCCATTCCACTGTTTGAGCATGCATAGTTGCAGAGGTCTGAGATGCAAGCGAGCAAACGGAACTATGTCCATTGCCGCTACCATTAGTCCGATTACCTCCATAACAAAAGATATAAGGAGGGTGGTGCATATAGAACATACACCACACTCCTAGGGGGCGCTAACAATAAGCAGCAAACAGTAAGCAGATATATACAGATAATTAAGAGAATATACAATAAACCTAGCACACTTATATCAGATTATTAGAGATGATATGCTCACAAGTGGACCCAGATGATATTAGTATAATCAAATAACAAAAAATGTCCACACAAAGAATAATCCAAAAGAAAGAAGGCAGCTCTCTGTCATAGGACGGTCATCCTGGTGTGGCGTGATCTATAAGAGAAAGAAGCACAGAGGCGCCAACATGGCCTAGTAACATCACGGCAGTCAGATACAAAACATCAGCAGGATAGGAAATATACTCACAAGCGTAGCGCACCCAAATGGTGCTATTGTGGCAGCCTGGAACATCAAACAGTGGTCCAGCTCACTGGTGTCTCCAGCCAGATAGAGATGATCCTTGGCAAGGGCCTATCCTATGATGCCTATAAGGGCAAAAAAGGCACACACATAGCCCAGTAACGTTTGTACACCAGATAAAAAAGGATTCAAGGTTGTACTTACAGGAAACAAAGCACCACCAGGTGCAATATCAGCAGTACTGGGACCTCTCAGCCGCCCAGTGGACTGTGGAATCCAATTTGCAGGATGCAGAAAATCACCACTTTGGAAGATAGAACTAGCACACACACTCTGCTCCTGTTTGGGGGCAGAGTGTGTGTGCTAGTTCTATCTTCCAAAGTGGTGATTTTCTGCATCCTGCAAATTGGATTCCACAGTCCACTGGGCGGCTGAGAGGTCCCAGTACTGCTGATATTGCACCTGGTGGTGCTTTGTTTCCTGTAAGTACAACCTTGAATCCTTTTTTATCTGGTGTACAAACGTTACTGGGCTATGTGTGTGCCTTTTTTGCCCTTATAGGCATCATAGGATAGGCCCTTGCCAAGGATCATCTCTATCTGGCTGGAGACACCAGTGAGCTGGACCACTGTTTGATGTTCCAGGCTGCCACAATAGCACCATTTGGGTGCGCTACGCTTGTGAGTATATTTCCTATCCTGCTGATGTTTTGTATCTGACTGCTGTGACGTTACTAGGCCATGTTGGCGCCTCTGTGCTTCTTTCTCTTAACGATTACCTCCATACACTGAGCCACTGACGGCCGAGGAATGGAATGAAGAACTCGGCAGGTGGTTAAAATCTTTGATTTCCTGACCTCCGTCAGAAAAATTTTCATGTTCACCGAATCTATCAGAGTTCCCAGGAATGGAACTCTTGTGAGAGGGATAAGTGAACTCTTTTTTACGTTCACCTTCCACCCGTGAGATCTTAGAAAAGCCAACATGATGTCCGTGTGAGATTTGGCTAGTTGGTAAGTCGACGCTTGAATTAAGAGATCGTCCAGATAAGGCGCCACTGTTATGCCCCGAGGCCTTAGAACCGCCAAAAAGGACCCTAGCACCTTTGTGAAAATTCTGGGAGCTGTGGCCAACCCGAAGGGAAGAGCCACAAAGTGGTAATGCTTGTCCAAAAAGGCAAACCTGAGGAACTGGTGATGATCTTTGTGGATAGGGATGTGTAGATACGCATCCTTTAAGTCCACAGTGGTCATATATTGACCCTCCTGGATCATTGGTAAAATAGTCCGAATGGTCTCCATCTTGAAGGATGGGACTCTGAGGAATTTGTTTAGGATCTTGAGATCTAAAATTGGTCTGAAGGTTCCCTCTTTTTTGGGAACCACAAACAGATTGGAGTAGACGCCTCTCTTTTTGTCTGGTTTACAGACAATTGAGAAAGATGGAATCTCCCCCTTGGAGGAGAATCCTTGAAATCTAGAAGATACCCCTGGGTTACGATTTCTTTTTTTTTTTTTTTTTTTTTCTTTTTTTTTTATTGAGGTTGTACATAATAATAACAAAAACAAGGTTACATCAAAGTCATAAAATAGTATTTGCACTCAGATAGTGCCATAATGAACACATTTATACAGTGTATATCTTATACTTTATAGCACAAATATAACATCTAACTATAAGTACAGTTATATACAGATTATCAACCCATATATTTTTAATAAATACCTCATTGTATATTCAACAATCTTTACCTATGCATAGCTCTACTGAATAATAACAAAATGAGAGTGGAATGGTATCCTTAAATAGGAGATTAGGTCCCTCACGGACCTCTGACATGGGACTGTATACTAAGTGGGATACTAGAGTAGAGCATGAGTATCAGGATAGGGTTTCTAGGGGATACATTTTCCCGTGCTTCCCAAGGAAGCCGAAGGTATGGGGGGGGGGGGGTAGATTAGGCTCATACAATTATACATGCTAAGGATTAAAATATACTATTTGGAGATTATTTGGTGATCCATGGGTCTGCCTTATTAAAAGATATTGGTCTCACGTGGTTAGTAACAATAGTATTCTAGATAGTTCTCATGGAACTAGAGTATAACCTCATCCTAACTAAGGATAAGTAGTTAAATTAGACACTGAGGCTTTATAGTGTTCTATGTTTAACTATGGATTTATATTCCCTAAACAATATAGGAATACCCTGGTATGGAAAACCTGAATCATAGTTGCTAGCCTGTATTATTAGAAGATATAAGGCGAATAGACCTGCCGTGTGGGCATGGGCCCTATACCCCACAGCAGGGAAATTAAAGTTACACTATCCATATATCTATCAGTTAGTAAAGCCAGGTATTATAAAATGTGGTGGACTCCCATATATAGCGCGACCTAGTTAGGTCAATTGATACACTGATTATATATAGTAAGGGTATATCCCTTAGTAAGGCTTCTTTAAACCAGACTTCCTTAATGACAGGTTTGGATCAACAAGTCCATGAGCAATAGAAATCTCAAAGGCATAGTAAACGTTTGTCCTATAAAAACCAGACTATCCTGTTTTCCAATATTCAGCATTTAAACCTAGTTAACAATGCAGAGAATAAAAACAATATGAAAGCTGATAATATAACCTTTCAGTCCCTAAGAAACCTGTCTACAATGGTAGGTGAAGTCCTCAGCTTCCAGATAAAAGGCAACTAGTAAGGGACAGATGAAAAGTGTTAGTTACACCCTTATGGTGTTAAAAGTAACTCTAGGGATCAACAAACATATTATATATAATCAGCCTGGCTTGTAATAAGTATTAAGAAACCAGCATATTATCTATACCTATATGTCTCAACCTGCTCCTACTTTCTTCTAAGAGGCACATGTGGGGAGATTCACTCCAAAATATGGACAGTCAGCTGCATAGCCAGAATACAGGATACTAATTTAAATAACAACACAGGAAACATAAACAGTTTGAAACTTATAAAAGAGACGTTCAGTCCATAATAGTCCATTCTACAATAATAGATGAAGTGCTTAGTTTCCAAGTCATAATCAATAGGTGTGGGACAGCTGGAAAGTGGAAAGGGGAACATTATGATGTGGAGAGCAATTTTATGAGTGAACATATGCGTTATTGATAAACAACCTGGCTTGTAGTATTGGTAGACCAACGTTTCAGCTAACCCGTTATACCTTAACCTACTCCTGCTTTCTTAAGTGTCTGAGAAGCGGGTATGGGTAGTGTCACAGCGGAGTATGTACAGTCAGCTGTATGTAAGACTGGTGTCCGAAGTTTGGCTAGGGAGCAGCGCCGCAGCGAAGGGCCTGCTTGTAGAAAATATCCCCATAACTTCGGGACGAAGCCGGCATGTCTGGCAACACTCCAGAGTAGCCACTCAGCAGTATCTGCCGTGAAACCTCTCTCACTGTTCTGTTTCTTCCGGGCTTCGCTAACCCCCAGCCGAACTACCCTGGAATTTACACTGCCTCCAAAGCTTTTAACAGTGTGGTTCTCCTTCATCGTCTCCCCGCCTTCACCTACCTGCATTACCTCAAGCTCCAAAGCACAGCTCAACACCATGGGGTCTGGCTTCCAGACAATGGTGGATGTGTAATATCCTGTTGCCACTTCAGGCCTGGGAGAGTGTCCGGCGCTGCTAGGCAGCCATGAAGGTATGTTCTACCTATCAGTATCGCTCCGTCGTCAAGTACAGTAGCGGAGACATCAGAAAGTAATAAAGGCTCCAGGTCTTTGGTTAATTTAGCCTCCGCTGTTGTCTCCACCGCCATTGCCTGGGTTCCATTAATCTCAGCATTCTCAAGTCCCATGATAGACTCTTGAACCAGCTCCCATATCTGTGTCTCACGGCTCCCAGCTTCTGTTATAGTGTTTGTGCCATGCACAGCAACTGCTAAGAGCAATCCACGTTTCAACTCCATAAACTGGGCATGCAGATCATCCACCAGTCTGCTTTCACAGCTAGATAGTTTCATCATTATATCTCCACGTCGAGAGGGGAATGGTCATTCCTCTGCAGATTCAGTGTCAGGCTCCATATAGCAGTGTATTTATCTTCCGTCGGCAATGTCTCTTACTTCCCTAGCTGTGTATTCCGACACTATGAGTTAGCAACTCTGTAAATTGTCCAATTTAAACCAAGCTGACCGGTCAAATAGATAGGTAATTGAAAGATGTAGCCGGAGCTATAGTAATGTGCGACCGTTCAGCTTCGATGCTAGCTCCGCCCCCCTGGGTTACGATTTCTAAAGCCCAGGAGTCCTGAACGCCTCTTGCCCAAGCCTGAGCAAAGAGAGAAAGTCTGCCCCCTACTAGATCTGGTCCCGGATCGGGGGCTACCCCTTTTCAAAAACCAGTGTCAACCATTTTTTTAATTAGCCCCTTATGCAAGCTTAGTAATGCCTTTCTATAGCTCTTAGGATTACTGCTTACCCTTACCATCATGGGGATATACTGTCAGCCTTTCTGAAATACACAGTCTCTCCAGAAAAAATGACTGAACATACCTCACTGCTATATAGCATGAAAACGTTCCTCACACTGAAGTTTCCTGTACTCCTCAGCCTCCGTGGGAACAGCACTGGATCTTAGTTACAAATGCTAAGATCATCATCCTCCAGGCAGTCTTCATCCATCTGCTGCCTGAGAGTAAATAGTGCACACCGGTACCATTTAAAACAAAAAACTCTTGCTTGAAGAAAGTAAAAACTAATATTTTATCACCTCTTTCACTTTACCCTTCCTAGTACTTAGAGTAGGCAAAGAGAATGACTGGGGGGTGGAGCTAAGGGAGGAGCTATATAGACAGCTCTGCTGTGGTGCTCTTTGCCACTTCCTGTTAGCAGGAGGATAATATCCCACAAGTGAAGGATGAATCCGTGGATTTGTCGTACCTTATAGAAGAAAGTATTTTTGAGTATTTTTTTAACAAAAGTTCAAAAGGTTACACAAACACAATATTTCACAGACTTATTTACTCATATTTACCAAGGGTGCCAATATAAGTGGAGGGCACTGTATATTATATTATGTGCTAAATATATGTAATAGGAATAAGCAAATTACAAGGGTTGGTCTGGACAGTAACAGACATTGTTCTACAAGTATGACCACATTTCAAGTACAGAATTTTAAAAATAAATGTTTACTCCTTGCATCTCACAGCAGGCCCAGGGTGTGCCAATCAGCTAGTTAATGCCATGTCTAGCTGGGGCACATTCCTGAAATGGCACAATACATCTACACTTGCCCCAGGGTAGCATGCACAGCATTCCAGTGGCCAAAATGTATTCTTTTCTATTGTTACTGACAATTTAACAAATGAGACATGACAAATAACAGTACAAAAACAAATCCACTATGCAGGTGCTTCACATTGAAATTACTCACGCTGTTTTACTAAATTCATAACTTTGTACCACAAGTTTATTTCAGCAAAGACTTGAGCATCTGTAGTCTCTACATAGTGCGTCACAACAATATGTGTGAAGTTGTGCCTTCTACATCAGCTATATGAACTAGAGATGGTCACTGTCAGATATCTATGCAGGGCCTGCAGAAATAGTTTATTCTAGACTTCATAGGCTTTAGGAATTTACTATACACTGCCGACTGTTTTAGAGTGACCCCTTCCTTATATCCCTTAAAGGGACAATCTAACATAGAATTGTTATTGTTTTAAAAGATAGATAATCCCTTTATTAACCATTCCCCAGTTTTGCATAACCAACACAATTATATAAATATACTTTTTACCTCTGTGATTACCTTGTATCTAGGAACCTTCTTCCAGCCCCCTGATCACATGACTGTTACTGTTTATTATCTATTGTCTTAAATTTAGCATTATTTTGTGCTAAATCTTAAATAACCCCCTGTGTCTGAACACAGTGTTATCTATATGGCCCACGTGTACTTTCTGTCTCTTTGTGTTGAAAAGAGATTTAAAAAGCATGTGATAAGAGGCAGCCCTCAAAGGCTTAGAAATTAGCTTATGAGTCTACCTAGGTTTAGTTTAAACTAAGAATACCAAGAGAAAAAAGCAAATTTGATGATAAAAGTAAATTGGAAAGTTGATTAAAATTAAAAGTCCTATCTGAATAATGAAAGTTTAATTTATACTAGACTGTCCCTTTAAGGGATTATAGCGCTACTTGGGCATCCAACAATATATATTCAAAGTAGCTGCTGTGCTTTGTCTGTAAAAGTGTAGTTAAAAAAACACGTTATCTTGGTGAAAAACAACGTATTAATGGCTTGAAGCTTTACTAACTGGGTGATATAACTACAAGGTTTACAGGAAACAACACAATTTTTGTTCTTACAGTTAAATCCTTTTATTTCAGTTCTGGGAAACTGCAAACTATGTAACTAGACAATCAGGTTAAAAGTGACCCATCCATTTGCAGCAGTGGGAAATGTCTCTTCCTCTCACAAAGTGAGACAAGCAGAACCTAAAAACAATTACACCTAACCAGGAAGGGGGGTTCTTCATATGTTTTCATTTTAAATTAACTACATGTTCAGTGTAACAACACATGAAACAGGAGATTCTAGAAAAATAGCAAATGTATTAAAAACAGGCTGTAAAATGTTTCACCCAGAGGCTGCCCCACCAGAGCAAAATACCTTGAAGCAATAAAATGTTGTGAAGGGATGTAGAGAGGATAAGACACAAATGCTGCTTCAAGGCTATAGCAAGTCATTGAGATCAAACAATATCCTCCAGGCTTCAGTGGAGCTCCAAAACTACAATACCCAGAAGGCAACAGGTTGCAAATTCATCAGAGGATTACATGAAAAATAACAGAATTTATGCTTACCTGATAAATTTCTTTCTTTTGCGATGTACCGAGTCCACGGATTCATCCTAACTTGTGGGATATTGTCCTTCCTGACAGGAAGTAGCAAAGAGAGCACCACAGCAGAGCTGTCTATATAGCTCCCCCCTTAACTCCACCCCCCAGTCATTCGACCGAAGGCCAAGGAAGAAAAGGAGAAACTATAAGTTGCTGAGGTGACTGAATTTTACGTAAAAATACTATCTGTCTTGAATAGACAGGGCGGGCCGTGGACTCGGTACATCGCAAAAGAAAGAAATTTATCAGGTAAGCATAAATTCTGTTTTCTTTTGCAAGATGTACCGTGTCCATGGATTCATCCTAACTTGTGGGATACCAATACCAAAGCTTTAGGACACGGATGAAGGGAGGGACAAGATCGAAACCTAAACGGAAGGCACCACTGCTTGCAAAACCTCTCTTCCAAAAATAGCCTCCGAAGAAGCAAAAGAATCAAATTTTTAAAATTTGGAAAAGGTATCAAGCGAAGACCAAGTCGCAGCCTTACAAATCTGTTCAACAGAAGCATCATTTTTAAAAGCCCATGTGGAAGCCACCGCTCTAGTAGAGTAAGCTGTAATTTCCAGCAGTCTCATAAGCCAAACGGATGATGCTTTTCAGCCAAAAGGAAAGAGAGGTAGCCGTAGCCTTTTGACCTCTACGCTTTCCAGCATAGACAACAAACAAAGAAGATGATTGGCGAAAATCTTTGGTTGCCTGCAAATAAAACTTCAAGACACGAACCACGTCCAAGTTGTGCAACAGACGGTCCTTCTTAGAAGAAGGATTAGGACACAGAGAAGGAACAACAATTTCCTGATTGATATTCCTGTTAGAAACAACCTTAGGGAGGAACCCAGGTTTGGTACGCAAAACCACCTTATCAGCATGGAAAACAAGATAAGGCGACTCACATTGTAATGCAGATAGTTCAGAAACTCTTTGAGCTGAAGAGATAGCAACTAGAAACAGAACTTTCCAAGATAGAAGCTTAATATCTATGGAATGCATGGGTTCAAACGGAACCCCCTGAAGAACTTTAAGAACTAAATTGAGACTCCATGGCGGAGCAACAGGTTTAAACACAGGCTTAATTCTAACTAAAGCCTGACAAAAAGCCAGAACGTCTGGGACATCTGCCAGACGCTTGTGCAACAGAATAGACTAAGCAGATATCTGTCCCTTTAAGGAAACTAGCGGACAATCCTTTCTCCAATCCTTCTTGGAGAAATGACAAAATCCTAGGAATCCTGATCTTACTCCATGAGTAGCCTTTGGATTCACACCAAAAAAGATATTTACGCCATATCTTATGATAGATCTTCCTGGTGACAGGCTTTCAAGCCTGAATCAAGGTATCTATGACCGACTCAGAGAAGCCCCGCTTTGATAAAATCAAGTGTTCAATCTCCAAGCAGTCAGTTGCAGAGAAATTAGATTTGGATGCTTGAATGGACCTTGAATCAAAAGGTCCCATCTCAGTGGCAGAGTCCATGGTGGCAGAGATGACATGTCCACCAGGTCTGCATACCAAGTCTTGCATGGCCACGCAGGCACTATCAAAATCACTGAAGCTCTCTCCTGTTTGATTCTGGCAATCAGACGCGGAAGGAGAGGGAATGGTGGAAACACATAAGCCAGGTTGAACGACCAGGGTACTGCTAGAGGATCCCTTGACCTGAATCCGTAACGAGGAAGTTTGGCGTTCTGACGAGACGCCATCAGATCCAATTCTGGTGTGCCCCATAGCTGAACCAGTTGAGCAAACACCTCCGGATGGAGCTCCCACTCCCCGGATGAAAAGTCTGACGACTTAGTTTATCTGCCTCCCAGTTCTCCACCCCTGGGATATAGATCGCTGATAGATGGCAAGAGTGAGTCTCTGCCCATCGGATTATCCTGGAAACTTCTATCATCGCCAAGAAACTCCTTGTTCCCCCCTGCCACGCCTGAAGAGCATTGAATATCGCTCTCAATTCCAGAATATTTATCGGTAGGAGGGCCTCCTCCTGAGTCCACAAACCCTGTGCTTTCAGGGAATTCCAGACTGCACCCCAGCCCAGTAGGCTGGCGTCCGTCGTCACAATAACCCACGCTGGCCTGCGGAAACACATTCCCCTGGACAGGTGATCCTGTGACAACCACCAAAGAAGAGAGTCTCTGGTCTCTTGATCCAGATTTATCTGAGGAGATAAATCTGCATAATCCCCATTCCACTGTTTGAGCATGCATAGTTGCAGTGGTCTGAGATGCAAGCGAGCAAATGGAACTATGTCCATTGCCGCTACCATAAGTCCGATTACCTCCATACACTGAGCCACTGACAGCCGAGGAATGGAATGAAGAGCTCGGCAGGTGGTTAAAATCTTTGATTTCCTGACCTCCGTCAGAAATATTTTCATGTCCACCAAATCTATCAGAGTTCCCAGGAATGGAACTCTTGTGAGAGGAATAAGAGAACTCTTTATCACGTTCACCTTCCACCCATGAGATCTTAGAAAGGCCAACACTAAGTCCGTGTGAGACTTGGCAAGTTGGAAAGTTGACGCTTGAATTAAGATGTCATCTAGATAAGGCGCCACTGCTATGCCCCTCGGCCTTAGGACCGCCAGAAGGGACCCTAGCACCTTTGTGAAGATTCTTGGCGCCGTGGCCAACCCGAAGGGAAGAGCCACAAACTGGTAATGCCTGTCCAGAAAGGCAAACCTGAGGAACGGGTGATGATCTTTTAGGATAGGATGTGTAGATACGCATCCTTTAGATCCACGGTAGTCATATATTGACCCTCCTGGATCATTGGTAAAATAGTCCGAATGGTCTCCATCTTGAAGGATGGAACTCTTAGGAATTGGTTTAGGATCTTGAGATCTAAAATTGGTCTGAAGGTTCCCTCTTTTTTGGGAACCACAAACAGATTGGAGTAGAAACCTTGCCCCTGTTGTTTTCGGAACTGGGCAGATCACTCCCATGGTAAAAAGGTCTTCTACACAGCGTAAGAACGCCTCTCTTTTTGTCTGGTTTACAGACAATTGAGAAAGATGGAACCTCCCCCTTGGAGGAGAATCTTTGCAATCTAGGAGATACCCCTGGGTTACAATTTCTACGGTCCAGGAGTCCTGAACGTCTCTTGCCCAGGCCTGAGCAAAGAGAGAAAGTCTGCCCCCTACTTGATCCGGTCCCGGATCGGGGGCTACCCCTTCATGCTGTCTTAGTGGCAGCAGCAGGCTTTTTGGCCTGTTTACCCTTGTTCCAAGCCTGGTTAGGTCTCCAGGTTGGCTTGGATTGAGCAAAGTTCCCCTCTTGCTTTGCAGCAGGGAAAGAGGAAGCGGGACCACCCATGAAGTTTAGAAAGGAATGAAAATTATTTTGTCTGGTCCTTGTCTTATTTGACTTATCTTGAGGGAGGGCATGACCGGAAATGATCTCTTTCAGTGCAGGCCCGAATAGGGTCTTACCTTTGAAAGTGATGGTCAAAAGCTTAGATTTAGATGACACATCAGCTGACCAGGACTTAAGCCATAACGCTCTTCGCGCTAAAATGGCAAAACCTGTAATAAAAGAATTAGCCAACTTAAGGGCCTTAATTCTGGCCAAAATATCATCTAGTGGGGTCTCCATCTGAAGAGCCTCTTCTAGAGCCTCAAACCAAAAAGCAGCTGCAGTGGTTACAGGAACAATGCACGCTATAGGTTGAAGAAGAAAACCCTGATGAACAAAAAATTTCTTTAGGAGACCCTCTTACTTTTTATTCATAGGATCAATGAAAGCACAACTGTCTTCAATAGGTATAGTTGTACGCTTAGCCAGAGTAGAAATAGCTCCCTCCACCTTAGGGACCGTCTGCCATGAGTCCTTTATGGTGTCAGAAATGGGGAACATTTTCTTAAAAACAGGAGGGGGGAGCGAACGGAATACCTGGTCTATCCCACTCCTTAGTAACAATGTCCGAAATCCTCTTAGGGACCGGAAAAACATCAGTGTAAACAGGAACCTCTAAATATTTGTCAATTTTACACAATTTCTCTGGAACGACAATAGGGTCACAATCATCCAGAGTAGCTAAAACCTCCCTGAGCAATAAATGGAGGTGCTCTAGCTTAAATTTAAATGCCGTCATATCTGAATCTGTCTGAGGGAACATCTTTCCTGAATCAGAAATCTCTCCCTCAGACAGCAAATCCCTCATCCCTACCTCAGAATATTGTGAGGGAATATCGGATACGACTACTAAAGCGTCAGAAGGCTCAGCATTTGTTCTTAACCCAGAGCTACTGTGCTTCCCTTGCAACCCTGGCAGTTTAGATAAAACCTCTGTGAGGGTAGTATTCATAACTGAAGCCATTTTTTGCAAGGTGAAAGAATTAGACGCACTAGAAGTACTTGGCGTCGCTTGTACGGGCGTAACTGGTTGTGACACTTGGGGAGAACTAGATGGCAAAACCTGATTTACTTCTGTCTGAGAATCATTTAATGCCAAATTCTTATAAGTCAAAATATGCTGTTTGCAATTTATAGACATATCAGTACAATTGGGACATATTCTTAGAGGGGGTTCCACAATGGCTTCTAAACAAATTGAACAATGAGTTTCCTCAGTGTCAGACATATTTAACAGGCTAGTAATGAAGCAAGCAAGCTTGGAAAACACTTTATTTAATGAAAAAAAAACACAATTTGCAAAAACGGTACTATACCTTTAAGAGAAAAAAAGGCATACACAAACTGCAAAACAGGTTAAAATTGCTTCAAAAATTCCGAAATTTTAACAGTGTACCCACTAAGCATTAGAAGGATTGCACCACAAGTAAAAAAGCAATAGACCCCCAAATGAAAAAAAAAATGGATTGGTAAGTGTCTAAAACCGGTTAAAACACCCTAAAGCACCTTGCCACAGCTCTGCTGTGGCCCTACCTGCCCTTAGAAAGCAATAATATGGGGTTTAAAGCTTCAATTAGTCCCTCAGAAGACTCTCAGGACCTCAGGAGAAGTTGCTTGCTGCTTGTAAATGTAGGCCCCGCCCACCTCACTTGATGTTGCTGGGGCCTGCACAAAACTAACAAACCCTGCCTGAAAGCCATGTGGGTTATAAACAACCCCAAAGAACCCTCAAGCAAATGTCCCATAAAACAGAAAATGTTACTCCCAGACACAAAAATGTTTGTCCCAAATTCACATAACAAACTGAGTGCCCACAAAAAATTAACCCTTTATGCAAGCTAGTAAAAACCTCTGATAACACTAGGATTACTGCTTCCCCTTCCCCTAATGGGGACACTGTCAGCCTTTCTGAGTTAACACAATCTCTGCAGAAAATATGACTGAACATACCTCATTGCTGTATAGCAAGAAACCGTTCCTCACACTGAGGTTTTCCTGTACTCCTCAGCTTCTGTGGGAACAGCAGTGGACCTTAGTTACAAATGCTAAGATCATCATCCTCCAGGCAGAAATCTTCATCTATGTCCTGCCTGAGAGTAAATAGTACAACACCTGTACCATTTAAAAATAACAAACACTTGATTGAAGATAAAATAAAACTAACAGTTTAACACCTCTTCTCTTTACCCTTCCTGCTTAGAGCCAGCAAAGAGAATGACTGGGGGGTGGAGTTAAGGGGGAGCTATATAGACAGCTCTGCTGTGGTGGTCTCTTTGCTACTTCCTGTCAGGAAGGACAATATCCCACAAGTTAGGATGAATCTGTGGACTCGGTACATCTTGCAAAAGAAATTTCTATGGGGCTGACTCTAGATTTGTTTTACTTCACACTTTACGTTACATGTTATGTTAAACACTGAATCTGATGCAAAACACATCATACAGCGTTTCAGGTGGGAGAGTCACCTTATTTTGGTTTAAACAGATTGGGGGTTTTGAGGATACGGTACTAATCCAGGATTCAAGGAATAGAAAGGAAATTCTACATGAAAGCATCTGAAAACCAATGATCTAACAGATCCCACACACAGAAATATAACAGTCTTGAGTGCGTTCCTCAGGGTGTTAATAACAAAGAAGAAAGCAAGGAAAGACAATGAATACTTAAACACCCACTCAGTTCTCCAAGACTAGAACAGAGCAGTGAGAATTGTTTGTGTGGTCATGAGCTATGCTTTACCCATTATTGCTTGATGAGAAGTAGGGAGTATATGCCAGAATATTGGGGGACATGGGGGAACCGATATCATAGAGGCTTGTTACTAATGTCCTGCGGCCTCCTGGCTAATGGTTGATGACACTCTTGTGTATTCCAAAGGAGCACGAAAGTAAAATACAACTGCTAGAAACAGCAAAGCACTGCACATTAAAAAAACAAACACAGCTCACATTCCTACATTCTTGCAGGTATAAATTAATGCAAAACATAAGATATGATTAGTTTAGCTCCATTATGTCTCTCATTGCTAAACTGTAAAGTGGAGACTGGCGTCCTCCAGAAGCCGTTTCAGTATTGAGTTTCAAGACAAACAGGGAGGGGGGCAAGAAGAGCACACATGACTGAGCAACTTCAGGAGATATCATTTGTACTGATTTATTAAAGGATAAAGTATAAGAGACTCTTTGAAACACAAGCCTCACTAACATAGGCTCAACCTAGTGATGCTCACATAATATATGAAACATGCATCACTTTCTATGGAATTTGGGAGTGTAAGATGATAGTGTGCATGACTATCTCAATGCTAAGATGTATATCAGGGCACATTATGAGATTTAGCATTCTCATTCTACAGAACCAGTATCTCTGGTGCCCTTGTACTGACACTCTAACATTAATATCTCAGGATAAACCATAACCTGTAATCTTCTGACATATTTCCCCAGCTAGTGCTTTACTAGAACTTCTGCTGCCTGACTTCTGCCCTAAACACTCAATGCACACCACTCTCGCTAAGTCAACCTCTGATCTACTAAACGCTAAAGCAAAAGGCTGCATTTTACCCATTAGTGCATACTGTCCTCTTACAAATTATCCATCCTTTTAGCATCTGAGAGAGCACTGTCCTGCTTCCTTTTCTATGTCTCTAAACAATCATGTAGAGCTTATTTATCAGTAAAAGTACAACAAAGCCATATCTTGAGTGTCTTGCTTTTCTTCAATCTATATCAACTCCCTTGAGAAACTCCCTTTGAAATCTTCCATTGGGATTCAATACCTCTGCCAATTACACCTAAATCTCTTGTGTTATCTGTCCCTCTTTATTCAAGCAGGTCACCAATGGTATCTCTGCAATTTCCTCCTAAATGTCTCCACACTACGTTCTGCTCAATCTCTCAAAACCTGTTCTACTCTTTACCTCCTCTTATAGAAACCATTAACCAGATCTCTCTCTCTCTAGCTGTGGGGCACTCTACTCAGAAGCTTGGCACACGTCTGCTGTTTTAAATTGCAATTGTTTTTACCAGACATGTATGGGGGCACAAGTAGAAGGCACTGCTTTCAGCATGAAATACAGGACTGAATCGGTATTGTTTTTACCAGTCATGTATGGGGGCAAGTAGAAGGTACTGCTTTCAGCATGAAATTCAGGATTTAATCGGTATTGTTCTTACCAGATATGTATGGGGGCACAAGTAGAAGGTATTCCTTTCAGCATGAAATTCAGGATTTAATCTGTATTGTTTTTACCAGTCATGTATGGGGGGGGGGGCTTTCAGCATGAAATTCAGGATTTAATTTAATAACATTTTCCCCCATCCGATGCAGAGAGAGCCACTCTGTGGCCCTCTCTGCACTGGGCATCGATGGATGCAATCGTTGGTGGGTGGGAGCCAACGTGGGAGGAGGGTGGGCGGCCATCGATGGATGACAGAAGAGTGAGGGGGCGGGATCTTCGGGGGGGGGGGGGCGTGCGCGTGCACGGGGAGGGAGCAGGTGAGAACCGCTACACTACAGAAAAATGTGGATCAATAAGTGGGAGAAAGGGGGTGGGAAGCAACACAAACTGATCTAAGTGATCTGGGAGGGGGTGGGGTTGGTCTATGGGTTGGGGAAGCTACACTACAGAAAAAAAAAAAGAAAAAAAAAGTATTTTATTCAAAACTGGGTACTGGCAGACAGCTGCCAGTACCCAAGATGGCTCCCAGTAAGGTAGATGGGGAGGGTTAGAGAACTGTTTGGGGGGGATCAGGGAGGTTGGGGGCTAAGGGAGATCCTACACAGCAGCATATTTAAATATGCTACAAAACATTTTTTACAAAAAATAAAATATACATTTTATATTAGTACTGGCAGACTTTCTGCCAGTACTTAAGATGGCGGGGACAATTGTGGGATGGGGAGGGAAGAGAGCTGTTTGGGAGGGATCAGGGGGTGAGATGTGTCAGGTGGGAGGCTGATCTCTACACTAAAGCTAAAATTAACCATGCAAGCTCCCTACAAGCTACCTAATTAGCCCCTGCACTGCTGGGCATAATACATGTGTGGTGCACAGCGGCATTTAGCAGCCTTCTAATTACCAAAAAGCAATGCCAAAGCCATATATGTCTGCTATTTCTGAACAAAGGGGATCCCAGAGAAGCATTTACAACCATTTGTGCCATAATTGCACAAGCTGTTTGTAAATGATTTCAGTGAGAAACCTAAAATTGTGAAAAATTTAGCGTTTTTTTTTAATTTGATCTCATTTGACGGTGAAATGGTGGCATGAAATATACCAAAATGGGCCTAGATCAATACTTGGGGTTGTCTACTACATTAAAGCTAAAATTACCCCAAAAAGCTCCCTACATGCTCCCTAATTAACCCCTTCACTGCTAGGCATAATACACGTGTGGTGCACAGTGGCATTTAGCGGCCTTCTAATTACCAAAAAGCAACGCCAAAGCCATATATGTCTGCTATTTCTGAACAAAGGGGATCCCAGAGAAGCATTTACAACCATTTATGCCATAATTGCACAAGTTGTTTGTAAATAATTTCAGTGAGAAACCTAAAGTTTGTGAAAAAACAGAATTTATGTTTACCTGATAAATTACTTTCTCCAACGGTGTGTCCGGTCCACGGCGTCATCCTTACTTGTGGGATATTCTCTTCCCCAACAGGAAATGGCAAAGAGCCCAGCAAAGCTGGTCACATGATCCCTCCTAGGCTCCGCCTTCCCCAGTCATTCGACCGACGTAAAGGAGGAATATTTGCATAGGAGAAATCATATGATACCGTGGTGACTGTAGTTAAAGAAAATAAATCATCAGACCTGATTAAAAAACCAGGGCGGGCCGTGGACCGGACACACCGTTGGAGAAAGTAATTTATCAGGTAAACATAAATTCTGTTTTCTCCAACATAGATGTGTCCGGTCCACGGCGTCATCCTTACTTGTGGGAACCAATACCAAAGCTTTAGGACACGGATGATGGGAGGGAGCAAATCAGGTCACCTAGATGGAAGGCACCACGGTTTGCAAAACCTTTCTCCCAAAAATAGCCTCAGAAGAAGCAAAAGTATCAAATTTGTAAAATTTGGTAAAAGTGTGCAGTGAAGACCAAGTCGCTGCCTTACATATCTGATCAACAGAAGCCTCGTTCTTAAAGGCCCATGTGGAAGCCACAGCCCTAGTGGAATGAGCTGTGATTCTTTCAGGAGGCTGCAGTCCGGCAGTCTCATAAGCCAATCTGATGATGCTTTTAAGCCAAAAAGATAGAGAGGTAGAAGTTGCTTTTTGACCTCTCCTTTTACCAGAATAAACAACAAACAAGGAAGATGTTTGTCTGAAATCCTTTGTAGCATCTAAATAGAATTTTAGAGCACGAACTACATCCAAATTGTGCAACAAACGTTCCTTCTTTGAAACTGGATTCGGACACAAAGAAGGCACGACTATCTCCTGGTTAATGTTTTTGTTAGAAACAACTTTCGGAAGAAAACCAGGTTTAGTACGCAAAACCACCTTATCTGCATGGAACACCAGATAAGGAGGAGAACACTGCAGAGCAGATAACTCTGAAACTCTTCTAGCAGAAGAAATTGCAACCAAAAACAAAACTTTCCAAGATAATAACTTGATATCAACGGAATGTAGGGGCTCAAACGGAACCCCCTGAAGAACTGAAAGAACTAAATTGAGACTCCAAGGAGGAGTCAAAGGTTTGTAAACAGGCTTGATTCTAACCAGAGCCTGAACAAAAGCCTGAACATCTGGCACAGCCGCCAGCTTTTTGTGAAGTAAAACAGATAAAGCAGAAATCTGTCCCTTCAAAGAACTTGCAGATAATCCTTTCTCCAAACCTTCTTGAAGAAAGGATAGAATCTTAGGAATTTTTATCTTGTTCCATGGTAATCCTTTAGATTCACACCAACAGATATATTTTTTCCATATTTTATGGTAGATTTTTCTAGTTACAGGCTTTCTGGCCTGAACAAGAGTATCAATGACAGAATCTGAGAACCCTCGCTTTGATAAAATCAAGCGTTCAATCTCCAAGCAGTCAGTTGGAGTGAAACCAGATTCGGATGTTCGAACGGACCTTGAACAAGAAGGTCCTGTCTCAAAGGTAGCTTCCATGGTGGAGCCGATGACATATTCACCAGGTCTGCATACCAAGTCCTGCGTGGCCACGCAGGAGCTATCAAGATCACCGATGCCCTCTCCTGATTGATCCTGGCTACCAGCCTGGGGATGAGAGGAAACGGTGGGAATACATAAGCTAGGTTGAAGGTCCAAGGTGCTACTAGTGCATCTACTAGAGTCGCCTTGGGATCCCTGGATCTGGACCCGTAGCAAGGAACCTTGAAGTTCTGACGAGAGGCCATCAGATCCATGTCTGGAATGCCCCACAATTGAGTTATTTGGGCAAAGATTTCCGGATGGAGTTCCCACTCCCCCGGATGAAATGTCTGACGACTCAGAAAATCCGCTTCCCAATTTTCCACGCCTGGGATGTGGATTGCAGACAAGTGGCAGGAGTGAGTCTCCGCCCATTGAATGATTTTGGTCACTTCTTCCATCGCCAGGGAACTCCTTGTTCCCCCCTGATGGTTGATATATACGCAACAGTCGTCATGTTGTCTGATTGAAACCGTACGAATTTGGCCTTTGCTAGCTGAGGCCAAGCCTTGAGAGCATTGAATATCGCTCTCAGTTCCAGAATGTTTATCGGGAGAAGAGATTCTTCCCGAGACCAAAGACCCTGAGCTTTCAGGGGTTCCCAGACCGCGCCCCAGCCTACCAGACTGGCGTCGGTCGTGACAATGACCCACTCTGGTCTGCGGAAGCTCATCCCCTGTGACAGGTTGTCCAGGGTTAGCCACCAACGGAGTGAATCTCTGGTCCTCTGATCTACTTGTATCGTCGGAGACAAGTCTGTATAATCCCCATTCCACTGACTGAGCATGCACAGTTGTAATGGTCTCAGATGAATTCGCGCAAAAGGAACTATGTCCATTGCCGCGACCATCAAACCTATTACTTCCATGCACTGTGCTATGGAAGGAAGAAGAACAGAATGAAGTACTTGACAAGAGCTTAGAAGTTTTGATTTTCTGGCCTCTGTCAGAAAAATCCTCATTTCTAAGGAGTCTATTATTGTTCCCAAGAAGGGAACTCTTGTTGACGGAGATAGAGAACTTTTTTCTACGTTCACTTTCCACCCGTGAGATCTGAGAAAGGCCAGGACAATGTCCGTATGAGCCTTTGCTTGTGGTAGGGACGACGCTTGAATCAGTATGTCGTCCAAGTAAGGTACTACTGCAATGCCCCTTGGTCGTAGCACCGCTAGAAGGGACCCTAGTACCTTTGTGAAAATTCTTGGAGCAGTGGCTAATCCGAATGGAAGTGCCACAAACTGGTAATGCTTGTCCAGAAAGGCGAACCTTAGGAACCGATGATGTTCCTTGTGGATAGGAATATGTAGATACGCATCCTTTAAATCCACCGTGGTCATGAATTGACCTTCCTGGGTGGAAGGAAGAATTGTCCGAATGGTTTCCATTTTGAACGATGGAACCTTGAGAAACATGTTTAGGATCTTGAGATCTAAGATTGGTCTGAATGTTCCCTCTTTTTTGGGAACTATGAACAGATTGGAGTAGAATCCCATCCCTTGTTCTCCTAATGGAACAGGATGAATCACCCCCATTTTTAACAGGTCTTCTACACAATGTAAGAATGCCTGTCTTTTTATGTGGTCTGAAGACAATTGAGACCTGTGGAACCTCCCCCTTGGGGGAAGCTCCTTGAATTCCAGAAGATAACCTTGGGAGACTATTTCTAGCGCCCAAGGATCCAGAACATCTCTTGCCCAAGCCTGAGCGAAGAGAGAAAGTCTGCCCCCCACCAGATCCGGTCCCGGATCGGGGGCCAACATCTCATGCTGTCTTGGTAGCAGTGGCAGGTTTCTTGGCCTGCTTACCTTTGTTCCAGCCTTGCATTGGCTGGCTTGGTTTGAGAAGTATTACCCTCTTGCTTAGAGGATGTAGCACTTGGGGCTGGTCCGTTTCTGCGAAAGGGACGAAAATTTGGTTTATTTTTAGCCTTGAAAGACCTAACCTGAGGAAGGGCGTGGCCCTTACCCCCAGTGATATCAGAAATAATCTCTTTCAAGTCAGGGCCAAACAGCGTTTTCCCCTTGAAAGGTATGTTAAGCAATTTGTTCTTGGAAGACGCATCCGCTGACCAAGATTTTAGCCAAAGCGCTCTGCGCGCCACAATAGCAAACCCTGAATTTTTCGCCGCTAATCTAGCCAATTGCAAAGTGGCGTCTAAAGTAAAAGAGTTAGCCAATTTGAGAGCATGAATTCTGTCCATAATCTCCTCATAAGAAGAATCTTTATTGAGCGACTTTTCTAGTTCATCGAACCAGAAACACGCTGCTGTAGTGACAGGAACAATGCATGAAATTGGTTGTAGAAGGTAACCTTGCTGAACAAACATCTTTTTAAGCAAACCCTCTAATTTTTTATCCATAGGATCTTTGAAAGCACAACTATCTTCTATAGGGATAGTAGTGCGTTTGTTTAGAGTAGAAACCGCCCCCTCGACCTTGGGGACTGTCTGCCATAAGTCCTTTCTGGGGTTGACCATAGGAACCAATTTCTTAAATATAGGGGGAGGGACAAAAGGTATGCCGGGCCTTTCCCATTCTTTGTTTACAATGTCCGCCACCCGCTTGGGTATAGGAAAAGCTTCGGGGGCCCCGGGACCTCTAGGAACTTGTCCATCTTACATAATTTCTCTGGAATGACCAAATTCTCACAATCATCCAGAGTAGATAACACCTCCTTAAGCAGAGCGCGGAGATGTTCCAATTTAAATTTGAATGTAATCACATCAGGTTCAGCTTGTTGAGAAATTTTCCCTGAATCTGACATTTCTCCCTCAGACAAAACCTCCCTGGCCCCCTCAGACTGGTGTAGGGGCATTTCAGAACCATTATCATCAGCGTCCTCATGCTCTTCAGTATTTTCTAAAACAGAGCAGTTGCGCTTTCGCTGATAAGTGGGCATTTTGGCTAAAATGTTTTTGATAGAATTATCCATTACAGCCGTTAATTGTTGCATAGTAAGGAGTATTGGCGCACTAGATGTACTAGGGGCCTCCTGTGTGGGCAAGACTGGCGTAGACGAAGGAGGGGATGATGCAGTACCATGCTTACTCCCCTCACTTGAGGAATCATCTTGGGCATCATTTTCTCTAAATTTTGTGTCACATAAATCACATCTATTTAAATGAGAAGGAACCTTGGCTTCCTCACATACAGAACATAGTCTATCTGATAGTTCAGACATGTTAAACAGGCATAAACTTGATAACAAAGTACAAAAAACGTTTTAAAATAAAACTGTTACTGTCACTTTAAATTTTAAACTGAACACACTTTATTACTGAAAATGTGAAAAAGTATGAAGGAATTGTTCAAAATTCACCAAAATTTCACCACAGTGTCTTAAAGCCTTAAAAGTATTGCACACCAAATTTGAAAGCTTTAACTCTTAAAATAACGGAACCGGAGCCGTTTTTATATTTAACCCCTATACAGTCCCTGGTATCTGCTTTGCTGAGACCCAACCAAGCCCAAAGGGGAATACGCTACCAAATGACGCCTTCAATAAGCTTTTTCTATGTATCTGAGCTCCTCACACATGCATCTGCATGCCTTGCTTCCCAAAAACAACTGCGCAATAGAGGCGCGAAAATGAGGCTCTGCCTATGATTAGAGAAGGCCCCCAGTGAAAAAGGTGTCCAATACAGTGCCTGCCGGTTATTTTACATAATTCCCAAGAATAAAATAACTCCTCAAAGCTATGAA
>NW_026512707.1:60000-82500 GCF_027579735.1 Bombina bombina
TTGTAAAGATATGGGGATCTGTAAGTACAATATTCGACTAGAATCATAAAGGTTTCAGAAGTCTGATTCACTATATATTAAGATTGTAACAGGTTAATATGCCCAGACACCAAATTTATTCTAAAAAGTATATATATATATATAAAACAGACAGATATCAGCTAAAAACATTGTAAGATTAGTAGCAATGATTAGGTAAAAGGTGGACTCGATAGTAAATGTGTGTCTACTGTTCTATGAGAGAAATTTAAAATAGTTAATCTATGTAAATCGTGTCCTAGGGAGTGGCATGTAATAGTGGAACAATAAATGGGGATTTCTTATGGTCCCAACCAATCTTGGGTTCTAAGACCCTTTGGGTATGCCTCTATCAATATGATACTACTCGTTTGTCTTCCTACTTAGATGTCTATGGCAATAGGGAAGATGAAATTCTGTATATGTGTACCTTTATTTGTAAACCATATAAAGATGTTAATGATTCTGTGAGGATTGAATTTTGCTGAAGAGACAGACTCTTTAGAGGAAGGCTGCGAGATCTATATCCTCGTTGAGCCCCATAGGGGTCATTGTACCCATATTATGTATCCAGTATGTTTCTTGTTGGCGTAATTTTAGGAACCTGTCTCCTCCTCTTTTGGGAACTGATACTTGTTCTAAAATCGTACCTTTTAACAATGTTTGATCTTGGTTATGAATTTTTTTGAAATGTCGAGAGACACTGTGTCCTTTAAAGCCTGCCTCTATATTCTTTAAATGTTCTAATAGTCGTACCTTATATGGGCGTTTCGTGCGGCCTATATATTGTAGTTTACATGGGCATTCGAGAAGATAAACAACAAATGTGCTTTTGCAATTGGTTAAAGTGTTGACTTCGCAAGTTTTGTTCGGATATGTTTTCGAATTTATTATTTTAGTGGGTTTTTTTCCTCCATAGGCATGCTCACAGCCTTTGCAATTAGCCCTATTGCACTTGTAAAATCCCTTAGTATTAGAAGTAAGCCAGTCGGTTTTTGACTGTGTTGTTTTTAGTTGACTGGGCGCTAGGATTTGTTTTAAACATTTATTTTTTCTGAACGTAATTTTAGGTGCTTTGCCTATACTGTTTTTGAGAAACTTATCCTGTTCGAGTATGGGCCAATATTTTTTGAGTATTTTCTTAATTTCAGGTGCTGCTTCATTATAAGTTGTTACCATTCCTAGTCTTTTGTTGTTACTCTCAGTAGATTTTTGACCTTTTTCTTTATTTGTAATGAGAAGTTGTTTTCTATCTAATTTTTGAACCTTTTTAAAAGAATTGTCTATTAGTTTTTTAGGATAGCTTTTTTCTACGAGTTTTTCTTTCAATAATTTGGCTTCTTTAATGAAGTCTTTGTCTTTTGTACAATTTCTTTTGAGCCGCTGGAATTGTCCGTATGGGATATTATGAATCCAGGGCTTGTAATGTCCGCTATCTGCACGAAGATATCCATTACAATCAGTGCTTTTTCGGTATAGTTTTGTACATATATCAGTGTTTTCGTGAAATAGGGTCAAATCTAGAAACTCTATGGACTCCTGTTCAATTTTTGATGTGAATTGGAGGTTAAAAGTGTTGGTATTTATATGTTGAATAAATTTTGTGATAGTTGTTTCATCTCCTTCCCAGATTAGTATAATATCGTCAATATACCTGCCCCACCAGATGATGTTTTTGTGAAAGGGATTATTGCAGTATATGTACGAATCTTCCCAGAGACCCATATATAGATTGGCGTAGCTGGGTGCCATGGTTGTACCCATGGCTGTTCCGCTTATCTGTAAATAATATGAACCATTGAATTCAAAGTAGTTTTTTTCCAACACAAATCTAATGCATTCAGTTATGAAATCTTGGTGATTGGTCTGTAATTCTGTTCTTTTAAGAATTTGTTTCATTGCTGCAATCCCACTTTCGTGGGGGATACTGGTATATAAAGAGGAGACATCTAGTGTTATCCATTTATAATTTTCTCTCCATTCTATATTCGTGATTTTACTTATGGTGTCCACAGAGTCCCTAAGATATGATTTTAAATTTGGAACTAAAGGTTTGAGGAAAAAGTCCACATATTCCGAAATTCTAGCTGTAAGAGAGTCAATGCCAGATACTATCGGGCGACCGGGGGGGTTAGCTAAGCTCTTATGGATTTTTGGGAGGTGGTAAAATATAGCAGTTCTGGGATGTATATGTGTGAGATATTTAAGTTCATTTTGGTTAAGTAGATTGAGATGTTGAGCAGTATCAATAAGTGAGTTATATTGTTTTTGGAAGATTGTGATAGGACTACTTTGTAATTTTTTGTAGGTTTCTGGATCATTTAATAGTCTATTTGCCTCCTTAAGATATTCTGTCCTATTTTGTATTACCAGTCCACCTCCCTTGTCTGCTTCTCTGAGGATAATGTCGTCCATTTCTTTAATGGATAGTAAGGCATTTTTTTCCTGTTTGGTTAAATTGTCTTTCTTGATGGAATAGTTTTGACAGAGATCTTGTAGGTCTTTTTGTACAAGCTCACTAAAAGTAGGGATAGCATTCCCCTTTGATTGTGTGGGGAAAAAGATGGAGGATGGTTTTAGGTTTGAATATTTACAGATATTAGTATTTAGTTGTGATTCGTTGTCATTATCATTGTATAATTCTTCCAAAGTATTCAGTAAGTCTAGATCAGTATTAGAGATATTTTTCAAGAAATCATTATTATCTTGGGATTTAAGTTTCTCAAAATGCCTACATAGGGTCAATTTCCTAATAAATTTGTTGAAGTCGATGAAAAGGTTAAATGGGTTTGGACCTTTTACAGGTGCGAAGTTTAGGCCTTTGGAGAGTATATTTAATTCTATATCGGTAAAGCTGTGTGAAGATAGATTGAAGATTTTTAGTAATGGTTCTCTTGTTTGCCCCTCTTCGGGGTCCTTGGTTCTTCTATTTCTTCTATCTCCCACCAGTCTTCCTCCCCTTCTGCCTCTTCTACACCTTTTCTTTTTCTTGGGTTCTCCATTGCCCACTCGGGTCTTAAGTTTACATCTGGTATGTTTCTTTGAAAATTTGAATGTGATTCTATCTCTGTAGTATTTTGAGAATTTATTGGAGGGTGATTTCTTACCCATTCCTTCTCTAAAAAATGTGATTGTTTATTCTGTTGTTTCTTGTCTTTGTGAGTTAAGGGTCTATTATTAGCATAATGTTGGTCTCGCTCATAGTTTCTATTTCTATAGTGAAATGAATTCTGTCTCTGTCTATGTCCAGGATTATAGTTAAAATCTGGATAGGATTGGTTCTCTCTATTATAATGATGTTCATAATGATTATTTTCATTGTGATAATGTCCTCTTTGAAATGGGCGATTATGTTTTCTATAGTTATGTGTTGTATTGTATTGACTATTGTCATACCCATTGGTTTCCCACGTTACTTTCTTATTTGGAAAGCTTTGTCTGTTGTCATATGGATATGGATTGTTAAATTCATATGCGTTGGATTTATAAGCATGATTTCTATTAGGTAAATTTCTTGGAGAGGGAATAGAAGTATGTGAAAAATTACGTTGTTGGCGATTACTGAAAGAATTTTTGCGCTGTGTATTAATGGGATTGTTTTTGGCATTGGATGATTTTGATACTGATACGGGATGAGAAATGTTTTTACTATTTTTTCTTTCTCTAGTGTTTTTGGGAAAGGTGAAATTACTATTTGAGGTGGAGGGTTCTGGAGTATTGGTGGTCTCCCACACTTCCATATCTTTATCTCTATTAATGTCATTTTTATTTGCATTGGTTATTTCTTGCATTTCTAGATAGTCACGAAGAAATTTTTTCTTTTTCTTTTGTTCTATATTTTGTTCAAATTTATGAATTCTTTCTTTATTCTTTTCGTCTAGTTCTTTGATGGAAGTGTCCCCTTTGTAAGATTCTAAGTTCTTTTTTAGATCTTTGATTTCTGATGTCAGTTTACCGACCTTATCATTTCTATATCTGATCGCTATATTAATAAGTGTAAAAGAAGCTTCTTCTAGTGCTGTGTCCCATTCAGTAAGATATTCTACATCTTCAGGTTCGAAGATGGAAGATTTGTATAGTTTGAGCCCTTTAGGTACCAATTTATACTTAATATATCTTTCTAGATTTACACTGTCGTGCCAATGTGTCAGTTGTTTCTTACTTAATTTTTCTAGTTTTTCAAAAATATCCCTAGGGTTCATATGTTGTTCTATCACTGTCTTACTATCTTCATCCAAGTTAATGGAGAGTTTTTTTACTTTAGTTTGAGGATCAAAATAATTTCCGAACTCAAAACTGGTTGATTCCATATCTTTTATGGTTGGGTTATTTATGGTAATTATATTAGTTGAGCTGCTGGTTAGGGTAAAATTCACCCGGATGGGTGATGTAATTATGAGGAAGAAAGGGGGGTCACCAGCGCTAAAACTACTATAGAAGAAATAGCTAGTGAGTTACAGATAGCATAAAAAAGATCGTTCAGTGATTAAAGATGTAATGTTTCTATTGGACCGCACTAACTTGGTTGATAAGTAGTGCACCAAAACTTATATGTATAGATAAGTATAAGAACTGAGCGTGCAGCCTAAAGTGTGAGTCAGTGTACCCGTGTCACTGAATTAAATGTGGGTCGAAAGAGAATATTCTCAAAAGTAAAATAGGCGCACTGCTATACAATTATGAATAATGTAGTATTAATATACTGTATGGTGTATACAAAAATCAAAGTTCAAAACCAATCAGTTGGTACAGGTTAGTTCTTTCCCAGTAAAGTTCTGGTATAGGGTAAGTGATAGCGCTTACCAGAGCCGACCTCAATCCTATGAGGTAAGTGATCCGCAATGGAGTATAGATGATCCCTTTGGAACTATGTGCTCTCGTGGAAATCTTTTGGTATCTGTTGCTCCTTGCCAATGGAGATCCTGGACTCTCTTATGAAAGCAAGAATGATTCCTTGGTTCTCTCTATGGTATTTTGTTGAAGTCCTGCTGGTTTCTAGAGGAACTTGTTGGTGCAATGGCAATCTTGGACTCTCAATGGATTCCTTCTTCTTTCAGAAGTTTGGATGTCCAATATTCTCATAGATGAATAGAAAAAGAGAAAAACAACATAGAGTAGTACTGCAAAAAGATTAAAGCAGAAACTAAATGTATATCCTGGTGTAAAGTAAGTATATTGCGCTTACCAGAGCAAACCTCAATCTTATGAGGTAAGTGATCAGCAAGGTGTTAGAGGTGGTGTTTTGGATGTTTCAAGAAATTCCTGGTCTTTTTTCATCAGAGGGAATGGCAATCCTGGACTCTCTTGTTAGAGTAGGAACAGTCCTGTAGTTCACCCTTTGTTGGTTTTAAACACAAGTGTGTCTTTGATAACTTCTTGTCCAAATGAAATCCTGGGCTCTCTGAGTATTTATTCTCTCTTTTGGTATTAGGATGTCACTTGTCCTCATGAGAGATTAGTTATAAAATACAAGAAGTAGAGACAGAGACATAGTGTAATACCGTAAAATATGAGAAGATATTTATTACAGATGAATAATAAATAATAAATAAAAAATGCTTACATTAAAAACATTTTAAGCTTGGTATGAGGTTGAAACAAAAAAATAGCAGCATATAAAAACCCTGAAAGTCACTCTATGTTCAGGGAAATGCTGCAATTGAATTTGTTATAGAACAGCAAAGAATGGTTGTTCAGCTGTAATAGCAAGGTGCTAATAAAGTGACAGAGTTAAGCAGTTATAGCTAAATCTGTGAAAAACAACAATAATAACCGGTAATAAGTTATGGATTATCCTGTAATTGACATAAATGTGTAATTGTGTAATCCACAAAAATGAAATACAAGGATACCATGTAATTTCAAGTACAGTACCGGTAGATGGTGAAGGAAATAAGGTATAGATAAATCTCGATGCCGGTTCTAGCAGGACCTGTCAGCCCACTTTGTGGTAAGTAATCCTTACGCGTTTCGAAGTAATAACTCTACTACTTCTTCAGAGGAAAAAAAGTGTTCTGACAGGCATCGGCATTTTCTCGGTTTAAATAGGGACCGCAACAGTGGGCGTGAGGTTCAGGCCTGCTAGAGTGTACGGCTAGACGTACGTATGACGTCTACGTAATTAGGTATGCGCATGTCCATTGCAACAAACCTGGTTGCTATAGCAACAAGGGGGCGCTAAGAGCGAATATGTGAGCTGTAAGTATTGTGGTGCGCTGGAAAGCAGAGGATTACACCTAGATATTGCGACGGTGTTCCTTGCATAGGAAATATATACTTGGCTAAAATTCGAGAATCGAAGCATTTCATTTAAATATTATACTTGGATCCCAAAGATTTTTTGTATATATTAGCGCAATGACATTTTTGTTAAAAATGGTCCCAGGGTAAATATGTACATGAACCAAACAGTTTTTTTTTTAAAAAACATATAGAGAGACTTCCGGTGGGTGGGTCTACAGGACGGTCGCATGCAGAAGGAGCTCCGCTCCAACACCAGTTAAAACTCTGCTTTTTCCCTTAAAAACTGACCGTTCTAGTACCCCACGACTTCTCCTCACTCTGGGAGAGCTAATACTAGCTATCGCCAGCAAAAGGTATTCTGTGAAGGGCTTTTCCATCCGCCCTTTCCACCGGACGCAACAAGCGGCAAAGCCGTTACACGAAGTGGCAAGGCGCCACACTCCTCCACACTGCACATACCGAAAGATCGGACTCAGCTTTTTTACCCTCCAAGTAGGACACCTCAGTTCGGGGCTATTCCGGAGTGAGATACTGGACAACAGAACCACTGGCAGCAAAAAACGGAGACACGCTACACGAGGCCTAAATACGCCCGGCAAATCCGCATCTACCTGCTTGTTATGGTTAGTGTGAAACATTGAATCTGTTACAGCACTCTGCTTTATACACTGAGACACTACTACACAGTCGGGGGGTGACTTGCCACAATTTGAGGCCCTTGAAGGTCGCGGCCCGCCACGTGGCTGTGCGCAACATTTGCTTAATCTACCTAACTTACCCGGAGGCCTTATTCTATCTTATTTAGACTCCAGCCACCTATCTACCCCCCAGCACATTAACTGTCTGAAGGCCCCTCGGCCACGAACGCAGATCTGTAAAACTTGTCCTGGGAACTTTCCTTCCGTAAGCTGGGCCTACTCTTATCCACCTGGGGCCCTCATAACCACATGATTGATCTATGCAGGTCCTCATACTCAGAACGGGTAACATACTATAAATCTGAACGTTTGTGCACTAACTCCTGACAAGTTACGCTTTGTCAGGATACATGAAAGTGGATAAATATTTCCAGAGACTAACTCCTTCCACTAACGACATCATGAGTCAAAGGGCAAGAGCAGATAAAAAACAACAAAAGCACAATGTAGAAGTGCACAGTGAATTTCACACAAACACAGTGGGCCCAACATCACCTACTCAGGACCATAAATCCCTACTGCAAGAACTTAAATCTTTCTTTCTCCCAAAAATGGATTCCCTACAATCGGGGGTAGACACACTCACAAGTGAGGTCCGCCAGTTCTCCTCCCGCATAAGTGCAGCTGAGAACCGCATTTCAGATGTCGAAGATAGGCAGGTCACCTCTGAAGCATCACTTAAGCAATTACTAAAACAAAATCAAATTCTGCGTGAGAGGGTTGACGACTTAGAGAACAGAAGTCGGCGCAATAACCTGCGCATTGTAGGGGTCCCTGAGTCAGTGAAAGGGAAAGACCTCTTGGAGTTTACTGCCCTCACATTCCCCAAATTGCTGGGTCTACCCCCTGATATCCTGCCTATCGATGTGGAGAGAGCCCATAGAGTAGGGCCTGAAAGGACTCTTGAACATGCTAACCAGAAACCCAGACAGGTCATTTTGAAATGTTTAAACTTTCAGGAAAAACTTAAACTCCTCAGGGCTTACAGATCTCATAAAGAAGTTATCTTTGAACATTCCAAGCTATTGTTGTTCCAGGACTTCTCTGTCGAAGTAACAAAACAAAGGAAGGAGTTTGCTCCCTTGTGCTCGCAACTACACGAACAGGGTCGCCAAGTGGCCTTACTCTTCCCTGCCAAGCTGCGCCTTCAAACGCCCCATGGCATAAAATACTTCCACTCCCCTCTAGCTCTACGCAGTTATTTGGCTACTGAAGACCGTCAGCCGGCTGCTTGACCAGCTACAGGAGTTCTGAACGACCCTAGACTTTCACACTGAACTGTGTTAAATAATGGAGAGGTTATTTACCTATTCACTGTACATAGCCTTGGTCATGATAATAGCTGAGGTCTGGCTCCTAAAGGAGCATATCTGTTTAGATAAAAAACCTGAGTTTAGAAAGTTGAAAACATGGAAATTTATAATGTGCAATGTTGGCTGGGCATTTGTCTACTTTTGTGTTGTCCTAACTTTTCTCTTTTCATTCCAGCTAGTGTCTGTGGTCTTTGTGACAATTGCTCTGTTTGACATAATGATCGCTTATAATCCTGTCAATTGGCCCGTTTGTCATGTGGGGGGGGGGAGGGGGGAAGGGATATGTTAATGTTTATGCTCTCTTTGACAGGTTTAGTTACCTTCATGTTTCAGACACGAACCCACCTGATGATACACGAAAAGGATTTGCAAGTATATTTAAATTGTTTTACTCTAGCGCAAGGCTTCCTGAAACAGCTCATATAAGTATTGCCCATGCACACGAATGGGGGGGGGGTGAGTGGAATCAGGGGAACCTCCCATTGCTTGTTTTCATGTATTTTAGAAAAGGGCTACTTAAACATATCGCCTTGCTTACCAACCTGTTGCTTGTTTGGTGGTCCCCTGTGACCCTGCACTACCTCTACCACACAAGCACTTTGATACTTGCACTGTTATTACTAACCTTGCTCTTTTTCAGGTGCAATAGAAAAAGGTTTTCTAATTGTAACGTTTCTCTAGCTAATTCAATATTTGTTGTACTGTTGCCTTTGCATATATGTTACAAGCCTATGAAACTGCTGGCGGTTCAGCCGTCTGTCTTTATACATTCTGCTAGGAGGGTTTACACGGGTGTTGATATTGTGGGTTTTGTTTTGTTTCGTTTTGTTTTGGGGGTTTTTTTTTTTTTTTTTTTTTTTTTCCCTCTCTCTTTCTCTCCCTCCCTCTCTCTCCCTCTCTCTTCTTCTCAACCCTCCCATCCCCTCCTTGTCTCCCCGCCCCTCCCCCTCCTTGGGCTATGTCCCGGTTCAGCAACCCTCCATGCTACCCTAAGTTAGTCTCCTATGCCCCTTAAAATTCTGACCTGGAACGTGGGAGGTATCAACTCCCCCGTTAAGAGGCGGGCAATACTTACGCACCTAAGGAGATTGGGTGCGGATATAGCCCTATTACAGGAAACTCATCTGTTAGATGAGGAACATGCTAAACTACAGAGGGATTGGGTGGGCCATGTGCTCTATAATTCACACACTAGTGCCAGTAGAGGTCTAGCTATCTTACTTGGCAAACGACTTCAGGTGACTGTTAATCATACATATCTAGATAGTGATGGCAGATTTATGATCCTACAGGCAGACATCAATGATGTCAAGTATGTATTCTGCAACATTTACGCCCCTAATCACAGATCAACGTATTTTTGGAGGCACTTAACCCAAATACTTTGCCCGTATATGGATTCAAGACTGATTATAGGCGGAGACTTCAATATCTCCCCCTCACACATGCTGGATAGAGCCTGGCTGGGCACTCATCTAGTGAAAGACCCTAAGAAAAATTACAAAGCGAGATATGAATCCAAGATTTTTGATATGCTGGAGACACACCTTAACACGTGTGATGTCTGGAGATTACTCCATCCAGAGGGCAAGGACTACACTTGCCTAGCCAAGGCCAAACATACTTTATCAAGGATTGACCTGTTCTTGGTCTCTAAGCCCCTGATTTCTCAGGTTCAGACCTGCACTATACATGATATTGTCCTATCCGATCATGCACCAGTTGCATTGATCTTGGGCGCACATGGTCCAAGAGCAAACAGGAATACTCTCAGATTCCCTACATACCTAGCCTCCTCGGAGGCCTTTGTCAAATTTCTACAACAGGCCTGGACCGACTACTATACCGACAACAGGGCACATATAGATAACGCCCAGCTTTTCTGGGAGACAGCAAAATCGGTTCTATCCGGCTCCATAATTTCATACATCTCAAAAATTAAATACAAAACGCAACTCAGATACCTGGACCTTAACAAAACGCTGTCCGGGCCTACCAAGCCCATTGCTCTCTCCGTACCTCTGATACGCATGAGAGATACGTGGCCAGTAAGGCTGAATTGGAAGCGTTCATGAGACATCAGGCGGCCTCAGGCTTGCTAAAGATGGCTGGTAAATATTACAGATTTGGTAATAGGCCAGGTAAAATGTTGGCGGCACTAACTAAACCAAAGTTTTCAAGGTCTAACATTGCGGCACTTAAACATAACGGGCGCACACACACTTCCCCCGAGGAAATTGCAGATTGCTTCACTCAGTATTTCACACGACTTTACACGTGTCAGGACTCCCCTGACCCGGCCTCCAAAAATCACTTCTGGCAAGATCTTAAACTGCCTCAATTAACTCAAGACCAGATGGATGCTATGAATGCTCCCATCACATTGGAGGAGGTCTCGTTTACCTTGAAGTCTCTCCCTGTCGGGAAGGCGCCGGGACCGGATGGTCTTCCGGCCGACTTCTACAGAATCCTATTACCACAAATTGGCTCCTCACTGACCAAGCTCTTCAATGCCTTCTTTCATGAGGAGGCATTGCCTTCTCGGGATTTCACCTCTGCTCACATCACCCTGATTCCCAAGCCGGGTAAAGACCACTCTCTTCCTGAATCGTATCGCCCCATCTCCCTTCTCAACACCGACTATAAACTCTTTATGAAAATAATGGCCAACAGATTAAAAACCTCCCTCCCCCAATTGGTTCACCCAGACCAGACGGGTTTCGTGTTTAAACGATCCTCGGTAACTAATCTCCGCAAGGTGCTTCATGTCATTGACCACTACTGGTCCTTGGGCAAGAGGGGAGAGGGATCCACTGCGGCGGAGGCCTTCCTGCTATCGCTTGATGCGGAGAAGGCCTTCGACCGTGTGGAGTGGCCCCACCTGATAGATACGATGCAACGGTTCAACTTTAATGGCCCCTTTTTAGATATGATTCGTAAAGTGTACCACGCCCCAATGGCTCGAGTTCTGGTTAATGGTCTCTTCTCCTCAGATTTCCAGCTGCAGCGAGGCACTAGACAGGGGTGTCCCCTGTCGCCCCTTCTGTTTAACCTGGCTCTTGAGCCTCTGGCCATCAAACTGAGGGACTCTTTTCCGGGCATTGTACTGGGAAATAACCCGATTCAAATAGCCCTATATGCGGACGATATGCTACTCTTTGTAGACTCACCCTCCAAACACATACCGCGTATAATGCAGACTATCTCCGAGTTCGGAAATTTCTCGGGATATAAAATCAACACCTCCAAATCGGAGATCCTATGGCTTAACAAACATCCCGATTCCGGTTCCTCCTTCCCGTTTGTGGAGGTGCCGGGGGCACTCACATACCTTGGCATCAAGGTTCATAAAGACCCCCACAAGATGTATACGCTCAACATTTCTGAGAGATGTAAGAGCTTAGCCACACAACTCCATAGCTGGAACACTCTCCCACTGGGTTTATCGGGCAGGGTCAGCCTGGTCAAGATGACCCTACTACCGAAAATATTATACCCTTTGTTGATGCTGCCCTTCCTTATAACCAAGGGCGATTTGACCATATGGAACAAAGCTATGTCCGCCTTCATCTGGAAAGGTAGGAAGCCCCGCGTAGCTCTGGAGAAGCTTCAGCTCCCCTTTCTCAGTGGTGGTCTGGGAATCCCTAACTTAAAGCTTTATAATTGGGCGACCCTAGCCAGATTGGTAACTGATTGGCAACTGGGCACCTCCCACTTTTGTGTGGCTCCATTAGAAGAAGCGTATCTGGCTCCCATCGCTCTAGCATATCTCCCTTATGCCCCACTGAAGGACATTCCACAATCCATAGCTTCCAGTGTCCTATATAAGGACCCCCTGAGAGCGTGGCAATTAATCCATAAACATATGGGAATTCTTCACCCCCCCTTAAAGTTTCTGCCACTCGTAGGCAACCCGGATTTCCCGGCAGGGAATGAATATAAACCTTTCCATATTTGGAAATCTCTGGGACTCGGGACAGTGGGTGATGTGGTAGACCCATTGTTGCATACAGTTAGATCTTTCCAAGAACTCAAAACCAAATTCGCCATTCCCAACAAGCACTTTTATGCATATTTGCAGGTGCGGCACTATGTCACGAGCCTCATGCTCGCTAACACGGACTTCTGGAATAGATCTCCCTTTGCTGTCTCTCAGACCATGTTTCAACTGGGTTGTTTCTCAATTTCAGACTTCTATAAACAACTAATAAAGCGTAAAGAACCAACTATACAGACACAGATCCTTACAAACTTACAATTAGACACTGCCCCGACATTGACGATACAAAACATAACAGATAGCATAGAATCAGCTAGATCAGCTACACTAGCAATACCACTTAGAGAATCCCAGCTCAGGATGCTACACAGAGACTACATCACCCCTCACAGATTGTCGAAATGGAAACCTGAGCAGCCTGATGCATGTGTTAAATGTAGTGAAGGATCCCCTTCACTACAGCATTATTTTTTCCTTTGCCCGCAGATTAGACAGTTCTGGGGGCAATTACAACACTGGCTGAGAATCACATTTAAAATTGAGATTGAAATAGGGGTGAATAATGTGTTTGTTTTTGGATGGGAGACTGAGCATAAACGGCTTCACAAACTTCTCACCCTATGTACACTCCTGGCCCGCAGCTGCATATTAAAGAGATGGCTTTCTAGAAAACCACCCACGATAGCCCAGTTCAGGCTTCGCCTGATGAAACAGCTCTTCGTGGAACAGCATGACACTAAACTTTACACTAAGCTTAGATTACAACCCTTCCTTAAAAAATGGAAGCCCTTTGTTATGACCTTACAACCTACCCTGCAACGACAAATTCTTGGGCCCTTTGTTCAACTAGAAGCTATGCAGCTAGCAAACCTGAGAGGTGAGTGGCAGGAGCTCATGGAACCCCCTATAGATGCCCCTGGTGCGGTTTTCCGGGAGGAAATGTTGTTCTAACCTGACACGCAACAATCTAATGAATCATAATACCTCACATCCTGCAATACTCCGTCCGCTTGGTGTTCGGGTGGGGACTACACGTCCCCCAATTCCCCTCCCGTGATACCTCATTACCTATCTGTTTCCCACTCCATCTTCCCTCCACTCCTTTCTTTCTTCCCCCACCCCCTTTTTAATATAATTATTATTTTTTTTTTTTTATTTTATTTTTTTTTTTTTTTTTTTTTTTTTTTGGGGGGGGCGGGTTGACTGAAACTACGGTTAAACATTGTTTATTTGTTAATTTGTTAATTTAATTTAATTGTTTTGAGGTCTTCAACAAAAAATGGGGAGAGATTGCTTCACATAGATAAAAAAAAAAAACACAAGCCCCTATATTGCATGCATTTTGCTTATATGTTATGATAAATCCACTTCTCTAGGCAACTCATCGCAAACTTGGTCAAATATGTATAGATTGGTTAAATCTGCGGTCTGCGCACCGCTCTTGTTTGCCTCGTTATCATGTCTTGTGAATGTATTATCTTTCCCTGCTAATAAAGACGAATTTAAAAAAAAAAAAAAAAAAAAAACATATAGAATAACAATTTGCTGCTATTTAGCCTATCATGTACTTAAGGGCCAAGTGTTGCATCTGAGAAATGAAATGATGTTTTTTATGTTTACAATTTTAAAATAATGGGCTTGTTTGTAAAGATATGGGGATCTGTAAGTACAATATTCGACTAGAATCATAAAGGTTTCAGAAGTCTGATTCACTATATCTTAAGATTGTAACAGGTTAATATGCCCAGACACCAAATTTATTCTAAAAAGTATATATATATATATAAAACAGACAGATATCAGCTAAAAACATTGTAAGATTAGTAGCAATGATTAGGTAAAAGGTGGACTCGATAGTAAATGTGTGTCTACTGTTCTATGAGAGAAATTTAAAATAGTTAATCTATGTAAATCGTGTCCTAGGGAGTGGCATGTAATAGTGGAACAATAAATGGGGATTTCTTATGGTCCCAACCAATCTTGGGTTCTAAGACCCTTTGGGTATGCCTCTATCAATATGATACTACTCGTTTGTCTTCCTACTTAGATGTCTATGGCAATAGGGAAGATGAAATTCTGTATATGTGTACCTTTATTTGTAAACCATATAAAGATGTTAATGATTCTGTGAGGATTGAATTTTGCTGAAGAGACAGACTCTTTAGAGGAAGGCTGCGAGATCTATATCCTCGTTGAGCCCCATAGGGGACTATTAGAACATTTAAAGAATATAGGCTTTAAAGGACACAGTGTCTCTCGACATTTCAAAAAAATTCATAACCAAGATCAAACATTGTTAAAAGGTACGATTTTAGAACAAGTATCAGTTCCCAAAAGAGGAGGAGACAGGTTCCTAAAATTACGCCAACAAGAAACATACTGGATACATAATATGGGTACAATGACCCCTATGGGGCTCAACGAGGATATAGATCTCGCAGCCTTCCTCTAAAGAGTCTGTCTCTTCAGCAAAATTCAATCCTCACAGAATCATTAACATCTTTATATGGTTTACAAATAAAGGTACACATATACAGAATTTCATCTTCCCTATTGCCATAGACATCTAAGTAGGAAGACAAACGAGTAGTATCATATTGATAGAGGCATACCCAAAGGGTCTTAGAACCCAAGATTGGTTGGGACCATAAGAAATCCCCATTTATTGTTCCACTATTACATGCCACTCCCTAGGACACGATTTACATAGATTAACTATTTTAAATTTCTCTCATAGAACAGTAGACACACATTTACTATCGAGTCCACCTTTTACCTAATCATTGCTACTAATCTTACAATGTTTGTAGCTGATATCTGTCTGTTTTATATATATATATACTTTTTAGAATAAATTTGGTGTCTGGGCATATTAACCTGTTACAATCTTAAGATATAGTGAATCAGACTTCTGAAACCTTTATGATTCTAGTCGAATATTGTACTTACAGATCCCCATATCTTTACAAACAAGCCCATTATTTTAAAATTGTAAACATAAAAAACATCATTTCATTTCTCAGATGCAACACTTGGCCCTTAAGTACATGATAGGCTAAATAGCAGCAAATTGTTATTCTATATGTTTTTAAAAAAAAAACTGTTTGGTTCATGTACATATTTACCCTGGGACCATTTTTAACAAAAATGTCATTGCGCTAATATATACAAAAAATCTTTGGGATCCAAGTATAATATTTAAATGAAATGCTTCGATTCTCGAATTTTAGCCAAGTATATATTTCCTATGCAAGGAACACCGTCGCAATATCTAGGTGTAATCCTCTGCTTTCCAGCGCACCACAATACTTACAGCTCACATATTCGCTCTTAGCGCCCCCTTGTTGCTATAGCAACCAGGTTTGTTGCAATGGACATGCGCATACCTAATTACGTAGACGTCATACGTACGTCTAGCCGTACACTCTAGCAGGCCTGAACCTCACGCCCACTGTTGCGGTCCCTATTTAAACCGAGAAAATGCCGATGCCTGTCAGAACACTTTTTTTCCTCTGAAGAAGAAGTAGAGTTATTACTTCGAAACGCGTAAGGATTACTTACCACAAAGTGGGCTGACAGGTCCTGCTAGAACCGGCATCGAGATTTATCTATACCTTATTTCCTTCACCATCTACCGGTACTGTACTTGAAATTACATGGTATCCTTGTATTTCATTTTTGTGGATTACACAATTACACATTTATGTCAATTACAGGATAATCCATAACTTATTACCGGTTATTATTGTTGTTTTTCACAGATTTAGCTATAACTGCTTAACTCTGTCACTTTATTAGCACCTTGCTATTACAGCTGAACAACCATTCTTTGCTGTTCTATAACAAATTCAATTGCAGCATTTCGCTGAACATAGAGTGACTTTCAGGGTTTTTATATGCTGCTATTTTTTTGTTTCAACCTCATACCAAGCTTAAAATGTTTTTAATGTAAGCATTTTTTATTTATTATTTATTATTCATCTGTAATAAATATCTTCTCATATTTTACGGTATTACACTATGTCTCTGTCTCTACTTCTTGTATTTTATAACTAATCTCTCATGAGGACAAGTGACATCCTAATACCAAAAGAGAGAATAAATACTCAGAGAGCCCAGGATTTCATTTGGACAAGAAGTTATCAAAGACACACTTGTGTTTAAAACCAACAAAGGGTGAACTACAGGACTGTTCCTACTCTAACAAGAGAGTCCAGGATTGCCATTCCCTCTGATGAAAAAAGACCAGGAATTTCTTGAAACATCCAAAACACCACCTCTAACACCTTGCTGATCACTTACCTCATAGGATTGAGGTTTGCTCTGGTAAGCGCAATATACTTACTTTACACCAGGATATACATTTAGTTTCTGCTTTAATCTTTTTGCAGTACTACTCTATGTTGTTTTTCTCTTTTTCTATTCATCTATGAGAATATTGGACATCCAAACTTCTGAAAGAAGAAGGAATCCATTGAGAGTCCAAGATTGCCATTGCACCAACAAGTTCCTCTAGAAACCAGCAGGACTTCAACAAAATACCATAGAGAGAACCAAGGAATCATTCTTGCTTTCATAAGAGAGTCCAGGATCTCCATTGGCAAGGAGCAACAGATACCAAAAGATTTCCACGAGAGCACATAGTTCCAAAGGGATCATCTATACTCCATTGCGGATCACTTACCTCATAGGATTGAGGTCGGCTCTGGTAAGCGCTATCACTTACCCTATACCAGAACTTTACTGGGAAAGAACTAACCTGTACCAACTGATTGGTTTTGAACTTTGATTTTTGTATACACCATACAGTATATTAATACTACATTATTCATAATTGTATAGCAGTGCGCCTATTTTACTTTTGAGAATATTCTCTTTCGACCCACATTTAATTCAGTGACACGGGTACACTGACTCACACTTTAGGCTGCACGCTCAGTTCTTATACTTATCTATACATATAAGTTTTGGTGCACTACTTATCAACCAAGTTAGTGCGGTCCAATAGAAACATTACATCTTTAATCACTGAACGATCTTTTTTATGCTATCTGTAACTCACTAGCTATTTCTTCTATAGTAGTTTTAGCGCTGGTGACCCCCCTTTCTTCCTCATAATTACATCACCCATCCGGGTGAATTTTACCCTAACCAGCAGCTCAACTAATATAATTACCATAAATAACCCAACCATAAAAGATATGGAATCAACCAGTTTTGAGTTCGGAAATTATTTTGATCCTCAAACTAAAGTAAAAAAACTCTCCATTAACTTGGATGAAGATAGTAAGACAGTGATAGAACAACATATGAACCCTAGGGATATTTTTGAAAAACTAGAAAAATTAAGTAAGAAACAACTGACACATTGGCACGACAGTGTAAATCTAGAAAGATATATTAAGTATAAATTGGTACCTAAAGGGCTCAAACTATACAAATCTTCCATCTTCGAACCTGAAGATGTAGAATATCTTACTGAATGGGACACAGCACTAGAAGAAGCTTCTTTTACACTTATTAATATAGCGATCAGATATAGAAATGATAAGGTCGGTAAACTGACATCAGAAATCAAAGATCTAAAAAAGAACTTAGAATCTTACAAAGGGGACACTTCCATCAAAGAACTAGACGAAAAGAATAAAGAAAGAATTCATAAATTTGAACAAAATATAGAACAAAAGAAAAAGAAAAAATTTCTTTGTGACTATCTAGAAATGCAAGAAATAACCAATGCAAATAAAAATGACATTAATACAGATAAAGATATGGAAGTGTGGGAGACCACCAATACTCCAGAACCCTCCACCTCAAATAGTAATTTCACCTTTCCCAAAAACACTAGAGAAAGAAAAAATAGTAAAAACATTTCTCATCCCGTATCAGTATCAAAATCATCCAATGCCAAAAACAATCCCATTAATACACAGAGCAAAAATTCTTTCAGTAATCGCCAACAACGTAATTTTTCACATACTTCTATTCCCTCTCCAAGAAATTTACCTAATAGAAATCATGCTTATAAATCCAACGCATATGAATTTAACAATCCATATCCATATGACAACAGACAAAGCTTTCCAAATAAGAAAGTAACGTGGGAAACCAATGGGTATGACAATAGTCAATACAATACAACACATAACTATAGAAAACATAATCGCCCATTTCAAAGAGGACATTATCACAATGAAAATAATCATTATGAACATCATTATAATAGAGAGAACCAATCCTATCCAGATTTTAACTATAATCCTGGACATAGACAGAGACAGAATTCATTTCACTATAGAAATAGAAACTATGAGCGAGACCAACATTATGCTAATAATAGACCCTTAACTCACAAAGACAAGAAACAACAGAATAAACAATCACATTTTTTAGAGAAGGAATGGGTAAGAAATCACCCTCCAATAAATTCTCAAAATACTACAGAGATAGAATCACATTCAAATTTTCAAAGAAACATACCAGATGTAAACTTAAGACCCGAGTGGGCAATGGAGAACCCAAGAAAAAGAAAAGGTGTAGAAGAGGCAGAAGGGGAGGAAGACTGGTGGGAGATAGAAGAAATAGAAGAACCAAGGACCCCGAAGAGGGGCAAACAAGAGAACCATTACTAAAAATCTTCAATCTATCTACACACAGCTTTACCGATATAGAATTAAATATACTCTCCAAAGGCCTAAACTTCGCACCTGTAAAAGGTCCAAACCCATTTAACCTTTTCATCGACTTCAACAAATTTATTAGGAAATTGACCCTATGTAGGCATTTTGAGAAACTTAAATCCCAAGATAATAATGATTTCTTGAAAAATATCTCTAATACTGATCTAGACTTACTGAATACTTTGGAAGAATTATACAATGATAATGACAACGAATCACAACTAAATACTAATATCTGTAAATATTCAAACCTAAAACCATCCTCCATCTTTTTCCCCACACAATCAAAGGGGAATGCTATCCCTACTTTTAGTGAGCTTGTACAAAAAGACCTACAAGATCTCTGTCAAAACTATTCCATCAAGAAAGACAATTTAACCAAACAGGAAAAAAATGCCTTACTATCCATTAAAGAAATGGACGACATTATCCTCAGAGAAGCAGACAAGGGAGGTGGACTGGTAATACAAAATAGGACAGAATATCTTAAGGAGGCAAATAGACTATTAAATGATCCAGAAACCTACAAAAAATTACAAAGTAGTCCTATCACAATCTTCCAAAAACAATATAACTCACTTATTGATACTGCTCAACATCTCAATCTACTTAACCAAAATGAACTTAAATATCTCACACATATACATCCCAGAACTGCTATCTTTTACCACCTCCCAAAAATCCATAAGAGCTTAGCTAACCCCCCCGGTCGCCCGATAGTATCTGGCATTGACTCTCTTACAGCTAGAATTTCGGAATATGTGGACTTTTTCCTCAAACCTTTAGTTCCAAATTTAAAATCATATCTTAGGGACTCTGTGGACACCATAAGTAAAATCACGAATATAGAATGGAGAGAAAATTATAAATGGATAACACTAGATGTCTCCTCTTTATATACCAGTATCCCCCACGAAAGTGGGATTGCAGCAATGAAACAAATTCTTAAAAGAACAGAATTACAGACCAATCACCAAGATTTCATAACTGAATGCATTAGATTTGTGTTGGAAAAAAACTACTTTGAATTCAATGGTTCATATTATTTACAGATAAGCGGAACAGCCATGGGTACAACCATGGCACCCAGCTACGCCAATCTATATATGGGTCTCTGGGAAGATTCGTACATATACTGCAATAATCCCTTTCACAAAAACATCATCTGGTGGGGCAGGTATATTGACGATATTATACTAATCTGGGAAGGAGATGAAACAACTATCACAAAATTTATTCAACATATAAATACCAACACTTTTAACCTCCAATTCACATCAAAAATTGAACAGGAGTCCATAGAGTTTCTAGATTTGACCCTATTTCACGAAAACACTGATATATGTACAAAACTATACCGAAAAAGCACTGATTGTAATGGATATCTTCGTGCAGATAGCGGACATTACAAGCCCTGGATTCATAATATCCCATACGGACAATTCCAGCGGCTCAAAAGAAATTGTACAAAAGACAAAGACTTCATTAAAGAAGCCAAATTATTGAAAGAAAAACTCGTAGAAAAAAGCTATCCTAAAAAACTAATAGACAATTCTTTTAAAAAGGTTAAAAAATTAGATAGAAAACAACTTCTCATTACAAATAAAGAAAAAGGTCAAAAATCTACTGAGAGTAACAACAAAAGACTAGGAATGGTAACAACTTATAATGAAGCAGCACCTGAAATTAAGAAAATACTCAAAAAATATTGGCCCATACTCGAACAGGATAAGTTTCTCAAAAACAGTATAGGCAAAGCACCTAAAATTACGTTCAGAAAAAATAAATGTTTAAAACAAATCCTAGCGCCCAGTCAACTAAAAACAACACAGTCAAAAACCGACTGGCTTACTTCTAATACTAAGGGATTTTACAAGTGCAATAGGGCTAATTGCAAAGGCTGTGAGCATGCCTATGGAGGAAAAAAACCCACTAAAATAATAAATTCGAAAACATATCCTAACAAAACTTGCGAAGTCAACACTTTAACCAATTGCAAAAGCACATTTGTTGTTTATCTTCTCGAATGCCCATGTAAACTACAATATATAGGCCGCACGAAACGCCCATATAAGGTACGACTATTAGAACATTTAAAGAATATAGAGGCAGGCTTTAAAGGACACAGTGTCTCTCGACATTTCAAAAAAATTCATAACCAAGATCAAACATTGTTAAAAGGTACGATTTTAAAACAAGTATCAGTTCCCAAAAGAGGAGGAGACAGGTTCCTAAAATTACGCCAACAAGAAACATACTGGATACATAATATGGGTACAATGACCCCTATGGGGCTCAACGAGGATATAGATCTCGCAGCCTTCCTCTAAAGAGTCTGTCTCTTCAGCAAAATTCAATCCTCACAGAATCATTAACATCTTTATATGGTTTACAAATAAAGGTACACATATACAGAATTTCATCTTCCCTATTGCCATAGACATCTAAGTAGGAAGACAAACGAGTAGTATCATATTGATAGAGGCATACCCAAAGGGTCTTAGAACCCAAGATTGGTTGGGACCATAAGAAATCCCCATTTATTGTTCCACTATTACATGCCACTCCCTAGGACACGATTTACATAGATTAACTATTTTAAATTTCTCTCATAGAACAGTAGACACACATTTACTATCGAGTCCACCTTTTACCTAATCATTGCTACTAATCTTACAATGTTTTTAGCTGATATCTGTCTGTTTTATATATATATATACTTTTTAGAATAAATTTGGTGTCTGGGCATATTAACCTGTTACAATCTTAAGATATAGTGAATCAGACTTCTGAAACCTTTATGATTCTAGTCGAATATTGTACTTACAGATCCCCATATCTTTACAAACAAGCCCATTATTTTAAAATTGTAAACATAAAAAACATCATTTCATTTCTCAGATGCAACACTTGGCCCTTAAGTACATGATAGGCTAAATAGCAGCAAATTGTTATTCTATATGTTTTTTTTAAAAAAAACTGTTTGGTTCATGTACATATTTACCCTGGGACCATTTTTAACAAAAATGTCATTGCGCTAATATATACAAAAAATCTTTGGGATCCAAGTATAATATTTAAATGAAATGCTTCGATTCTCGAATTTTAGCCAAGTATATATTTCCTATGCAAGGAACACCGTCGCAATATCTAGGTGTAATCCTCTGCTTTCCAGCGCACCACAATACTTACAGCTCACATATTCGCTCTTAGCGCCCCCTTGTTGCTATAGCAACCAGGTTTGTTGCAATGGACATGCGCATACCTAATTACGTAGACGTCATACGTACGTCTAGCCGTACACTCTAGCAGGCCTGAACCTCACGCCCACTGTTGCGGTCCCTATTTAAACCGAGAAAATGCCGATGCCTGTCAGAACACTTTTTTTCCTCTGAAGAAGAAGTAGAGTTATTACTTCGAAACGCGTAAGGATTACTTACCACAAAGTGGGCTGACAGGTCCTGCTAGAACCGGCATCGAGATTTATCTATACCTTATTTCCTTCACCATCTACCGGTACTGTACTTGAAATTACATGGTATCCTTGT
>NW_026512707.1:85000-132500 GCF_027579735.1 Bombina bombina
GAGGGCACCAAAGCCTGCAAAACCTTGCTCCCAAAAGCAGCTTCAGCCGAAGCCAAAAACATCCAATATGAAAAAAATAGAAAAAAAAAATAAATATGTAAGGAAGACTAGGTAGAATCCCTACAATTTTGATCGCTAAATGCCTCATTCTCAAACCCCAAGAGGGAGCCACAGCTCTAGATGAATGAGCCTTAAGCATCTGAGGAGGCTTGCGTCCTGCTGAATCTGTAAGCTAAGCAAACAAGCTCCTCCGCCAGAAAAAACAAGGAAGTGGCCAAAGCTTCGGGCCCCTTACCTTCTCAGATTAGACACAACAAGAAAGAAGTTTGACAAAAACTCCATAGTAGCCTGAAGATAGAACTTCAAGGCCCGAACCACATCCAAGTTATGAAATAACCCCTCCTTCGAAGGAGGAGGATTAGGACACAAGGAAGGAACCACCTTCTCATGATAGATGTTGTGATGTGAAACAACCATAGGAAGAAAACTAACCCGGAGAACAGTCCTAGAAATATGAAAACTAGGTAAGGGTCCTGACCTTGCAAGACAGCCAACTCAGAAAATCTGTGCGCTGAGGCAATAACCAATAGAAAAAAGAAAATCTTTCAAACAGAAAGATTTAACATCAACACCATGCATAATCCCAAACGGAGCCATCTGCAAAACTTTAGAAGAAGTAAACCCCAGAGAGGAGTACTAAATCTAAACACAGGCCTGAACTAATCAAAACTGACATCTGGAAGCTTGTAAGCCTCCCGAGCAGTAAGATAGATAGGGCCTAAAACTATCCCCTAAGGGAGCTACAGAGGGTCCTTTCCCCAGAACATCCTGGAGAAAAGAAAAGGATCCCGAAAAAAACCTGGCCTTATGCCAGGAGAATCCCCGCTCTAAATACCATAAGAAGTAGGTCCTGCACCTCTTGTGATAGAAGCGACCTATGAACTAAGCCGAGAGAGTCAACAGTCCATCAGAAAAAAACTCTCTTGGCTAAGGCTAAGCGAACAATTCCACGCAGTTAGCCTCAGAGAGTCCAGGATTTGAAGAACACAAGGATCCTGCACCCGCAGGTTCCTGAAAAAGGTCAATAGAGGCAAAACCCCGAAACTGAGACCTAACGCTAAATGAAAGCGAAGCAAACCATCTCACTGACGTCTGCTCCTGCTAAGGTCGACCCTCCACCACAAAGAGCGATATGACTGAAGAGAATAAGGTTAAAATAAACCCTCTAAGGAAAGCTAGAATTCTAGCCTATGCAGGCTGAAAATGCCGGAGCCCCCCTGGGAGAAATCCCACCTTCTGCTACAGAAGCGGAGGAGCTAATCTGCTCCTTGAAAGTCTTAAATAAGACTGCTCCAGCAGGAGTCAAGTCCAAGCATCAGCTAGCTAGGCAGGATAGCCGTCCCTTAGTCCACTTAGTCCTGCTGCAGAGTAGGCTCAAAGAGCGGGTCGGTAGCGATGAGCCGACGTGGGCTTCTGCCCACCACCAAACACAAGACCCCCCCCCCGATAAGCAGGAGGAACTCTCCCTCTTCAAAAGAGGGTCTCCCTACTAAGAGGTCCCAACTAGAACGAACCCAGAAGACCAAATCCTCCAAGCAGAATGCTTGCTGAGGAACCAAAAGGAATAATCGGTAGAAATTCTCAACCCGCGGACCTCCCTAGGAAATTCTCTCCCCACAGACAGGTCCAAACTGTTCCGGTAGAACTAAGAGAAAAATTTCTCCGAACAAGGAGATCTGAACGGAACACTTGGAATTTATTTCCCTCACTGGAAATCCATGTAAGACTGTTTAAGGCTGAAACACCAACATCATGTCGAACTCACGGCCTCGGCAGTGTCTATCACTCACCACCATCATGTCACAAAGACCAGAAGGGGGATGGAGGACATAACACAAATAGAAAGAGGTATTGGGGGAGGTATTTAAGCCTTTGGCTGGGGTGTCTTTGCCTCCTCCTGGTGGCCAGGTTCTGTATCCCCACAAGTAAGGAATGAAGCCGTGGACTCTCCTCATATTAAGATGGAAATATATATATATATACACATACATACACACACACACACACATATATATATATATACATATATATATATACACACACACATATATATACACACAGTATCTCAGAAAAGTGAGTACACCCCTCACATTTTTGTAAATATTGTATTATATATTTTCATGTAACAACACTGAAGAAATTACACGTTGCTACAATGTAAAGTAGTGAGTGTACAGCCTGTATAACAGTGTAAATTTGCTGTCCCCCCAAAATAACTCAACACACAGCCAATAATGTCTAAACCGTTGGCAACAAAAGTGAGTACACCCCTAAGTGGAAATGTCCAAATTGGGCCCAAAGTGTCAATATTTTGTGTGGCCACCATTATTTTCCAGCGCTGACTTAACCCTCTTGGGCATGGAGTTCACCAGAGCTTCACAGGTTGCCATTGGAGTCCTCTTCCACTGATCCATGACGACATCACGGAGCTGGTGGATGTTAAGAGACCGTGCGCTCCCCCACCTTCCGTTTGAGGATGCCCCGCAGATGCTCAATAGGGTTTAGGTCTGGAGACATGCTTGGCCAGTCCATCACCTTTACCCTCACCTTCTTTAGCAAGGCAGTGGTCGTCTTGGAGGTGTGTTTGGGGTTGTTATGTTGGAATACTGCCCTGCGGCCCAGTCTCCGAAGGGAGGGGATCATGCTCTGCTTCAGTATGTCACAGTACATGTTGGCATTCATGGTTCCCTCAATGAACTGTAGCTCCCCAGTGCCGGCAGCAAACATGCAGGCCCAGACCATGACACTCCCACTACCATGCTTGACTGTAGGCAAGACACACTTGTCTTTGTACTCTTCATCTGGTTGCTGCCACACACGCTTGACACCATCTGAACCAAATAAGTTTATCTTGGTATCATCGGACCACAGGACATGGTTCCAGTAATCCATGTCCTTAGTCTGCTTGTCTTCAGCAAACTGTTTGCAGGCTTTCTTGTGCACCATCTTTAGAAGAGGCTTCCTTCTGGGACAACAGCCATGCAGACCAATTTGATGCAGTGTGTGGCATATGGTCTGAGCACTGACAGGCTGACCCCCTCACCCCTTCAACCTCTGAAGCAATGCTGGCAGCACTCATACGTATATTTACCAAAGACAACCTCTGGATATGACGCTGAGCATCTACTTTAAATTGTAGCAAAGTGTAATTTCTTTATTTTTGTCACATGAAAAGATATAATAAAATATTTACAAAAATGTGAGGGGTGTACTCACTTTTGTGGGATATTATATATATATATATATATATATATATACACACATATATCTATATATATGCACACACACACTTCTATTGTCAAATTAATTTCATTCTCTTGGAATCCATTGTTGAAAAGCATACATAGGTAGGCTCAGTAGAAACAACAGAGCTAACTGCTGATAGGAGGCTTGTGTAATCTCACATGACGTTGCTAGCATTGCATTGCTGCTCTAGATCTGACGTTGTGTTATAATACTCTTGTGGGGATTTTACACACAGTTCTGTTCAAACCGCAGTGCATAAATAAAATAGTGTAGCACATAAGTGCATTTTCTTTTCCCTTCAAGCGACCAGCCCTGGTCACCTTGTCACCCTAACAAACACGTAACTGTGCACTCTTCCAGAAATCTGCTATCTGTCCTGTGATCAGATGTATGTGCTGATTAGTAAACTGCCTGTGACACTCACAGGCATAAGCAATCAAATGGTGGAGTCCAGCACAATCCATATATCTAAATATGCTCAGTAGCGGCTGATTGGTTGCTGTACATAGATGCCTTGTTTAATTGGCTCACCCATGTTCATTGCTATTTCTTAAACAAAGGATATCTAAGGAATGAAGCAAATTAAATAATAGTAGTAAATTGGGATGTTGTTTAAAATTGTATTCTCTATCTGAATCATGAAAGACACATTTTGGGTTTCATGTCCCTTTAATCACATGATTAAGGAGTATTGACCCGAAATGTTGTGTTCTTTTTTATGGATCCTGTCCTGGATTATTAAATAAAGCTGTTTTTGCATGTTTTTCCTTTTTTATATAAGCAGCTTCATAGTTTACAGGTTGCTTTTTGGTATTTATCCTATTCAGGTCAGGAGAGCGATAGACTGTACCCTCCCCCTGTGAGAGAACATGCCAAATCATATAATATTTTGTTCATCCTTCAGTGCAGAAGTTTGATCAAAACGGTGTAATCAGCTGTAACTCTGGCTGAGCAGAATGACAAGAGACGTTTTTACAAATATTTCTTACACCAGCTGTGCAGGGGATATGCAGCTATACAAGTAGCTATGAGAGTTTAAAATACTGTGATACAGATGGAAGCAATCACAATGCAACAGTGACCCCTGGTGTGCACTCTGCAACATGCAATGAGCTTGGATATATGACTAATATGACAATCCTATAAATTATTATAGATATTGTTATTATTACTATAATATTATTATTAGTATTATATTATTATTAGTATTATATTATTATTATTATTATTATTACTGTTATTACTATTATATTATTATTATTAGTATTATAATATTATTTTTATTCTTATTATATTATTCTTATTGTTATTATCATTATATTATTATTATTATTATTCTTATTATATTATTATTATTATTATTATTATTGTTATATTATTATTATTATTATTAATGATATAGTATTATTATTGTATTATATTATTATTATTATTGTTATATTATTATTATTATTATTATTATTATTATTATTAATAATGATATAGTATTATTATTTTATTATATTATTATTATTGGTATTATTATATTAATATTGTTCTTGTTATTATATAATTTTTTTGTATTAGTAGTAGTATTGTTATATTAACTATTATTAGTATACTGTATATAGTATTACACAAACACACACATATATATATATATATATATATATATATATATATATATATATAAAACATAATTTATGCTTACCTGATACATTTATTTATTTCTGGATATGGTGAGTCCATCAATTACATCATCAATTACTAGTGGGAATATCTCTCCTGTCCAGCAGGAGGCGGCAAAGAGCACCACAGCAAAGCTGTTAAAGGGACAGTCTAGGCCAAAATAAACTTTCATGATTCAGATAGAGCATGTAATTTTAAACAATTTTCCAATTTACTTTTATCACCAATTTTGCTTTGTTCTCTTGGTATTCTTAGTTGAAAGCTTAACCTAGGAGGTTCATATGCTAATTTCTTAGACCTTGAAGCCCACCTCTTTCAGATTGCATTTTAACAGTTTTTCAACACTAGAGGGTGTTAGTTCACGTATTTCATATAGATAACACTGTGCTCGTGCACAAGAAGTTATCTGGGAGCAGGCACTGATTGGCTAGACTGCAAGTCTGTCAAAAGAACTGAAATAAAGGGACAGTTTGCAGAGGCTTAGATACAAGATAATCACAGAGGTTAAAAGTATATTATTATAAATGTGTTAGTTATGCAAAACTGGGAAATGGGTAATAAAGGGATTATCTATCTTTTAAAACAATAAAAATTCTGCTGTAGACTGTCCCTTTAAAGGGACATTCCAGTCAACATTTAAATGCACATAGATTAATTACATCATTGAATAGAAACATATTTGCAATATACATGTATTAGCAAAAATACTTCTAGTAAAAGTTATCACTGTTTTAGTGTCAACATTTTTCTCTGCACGTGCATGTGAAGCATAGCTAGATATTGTCACTGCACCCACATTTTAAATAATGCAGCTGTTCAGATCATCAGTGGGGTTTGTATCATGTCAGCAATTAACAAATTGAGTTGTTAATAGATGATACAAGCACCTTAGGCTCTCTGAGCAAGTGCTGTGTTTAAAATGCTGGTGCACGGTGCATACTTAAATACACTTTTGAAACAGCTATAGCTTTTATTAGAAGCATTTTTGCTAATGCATGTATATTACAAAATTGCTTCTGTTCAATACCAAAATGCACCCATGTGGTTTTCAATTTTGGCTGGAATATCCCTTTAAATACCACTCCCCTTCCCATAATCCCCAGTCATTTGAATGAAGGGAAATGGAAAAAAGTAATAACACAAAGGTGCAGAGGTGCCTCAGGTTTAGTAAAAAAATAACTGTCTTAAATATAAGGGTGGGGTTGTGGACTCACCATATCCGGAAAGAAAAAAAATGATCAGGTAAGCATAAATTATGTTTTCTTTCCTAAGATGTGGTGAGTCCATGACGTCATCAATTACTAGTGGGAACCAATACCTAAGCTAGATGACACGGATGACTAGGGAGGGAAAAGACAGGTGGACCTAAACAGAAGGCACCACTGCTTAAAAAACCTTCCTCCCAAAAGAAGCCTCAGCTGAGGCAAAAGTATCAAATTTTGAAAAAGTATGCAGAGGGGACCAAGTTGCAGCTTTGCAAATCTGTTCCACAGAAGCTTCATTTTTGAAAGATCAAGAAGACGAGACAGCCCTAGTGGAATGAGCTGTAACTCTCTCAGGAAGCTGCTGTCCAGAAGTCTCATAAGCAAAACAAATCATACTTCTCAACCAAAAGGAAAGATAGGTAGCAGTAGCCTTCTGACCCTTACACTTTCCTGAGAAACAAACAAAAAAGGCAAAAGACTGGCGAAAATCCTTAGTCGCCTGTAAATAGAATTTTAAAGCATGCACTACATCCAAGTTGTGCAACAGACACAGAGAAGGAACAACCATTTCCTGATTAATATTCCTAACCGAAACCACTTTAGGAAGAAAACCCAACCTAGTACGTAGGACCACCTTATCTGCATGAAACAGAAGGTAAGGAGAATCATACTGCAAAGCCCAGAGTTCAGAAACTCTCCTCGCAGAAGAAATAGCAACAAGAAACAAAACCTTCCAAGATACCAATTTAATATATATGGAATGCATTGGCTCAAACGTAGCCTGCTGCAAAACCTTAAGAACAAGGTTAAGACTCCAAGGAGGAGTAACTGACTTAAACACAGGCTTGATTCTAACCAAGGCCTGACAAAAAAGAATGAACATCTGGCACGACAGATCCGGCAAACGCTTATGCAACAGAATAGATAAAGCAGAAATCTGACCTTTCAGAGTACTGACTGACAACCCCTTCTCCAGACCATCCTGGAGAAAAGACAAAATTCTAGGAATCCTAACCCTACTCTAAGAGTAGAGATTCAAACCAATAAAGGTATTTACGGCATATTTTATGGTAAATTTTCTGAGTGACAGGCTTACGAGCTTGAATCATGGTCTCAATGACTGATTCAGAAAAACCACACATAGACAAAACTAAGAGTTCAATCTCCAAGCAGTCAGTTTCAGAGAAACGAGATTTGGATGAAAGAAAGGACCCTGAGTTAGAAGGTCCTTCCTCAGAGGCAGCCTCCAAGGAGGCAGAGATGACATGTCCATTAGGTCTGCATACCAGATCCTGCAAGGCCATAAAGGAGCTATTAGAATTACCGAAGCTCTCTCCTGTTTGATACGAGTAATGACTCATGGAAGAAGAGCAAACAGAGGAAACAGATAAACAAGACTGAATCTCCAAGGCACCACCAGAGCATCTATCAGAGCTACCTGCGGGTCTCTTGACCTTGAACGGTACCTTGGAAGCTTGGCGTTCTGCCGAGACGCCATCAGATACAACTCTGGCACCCCCACTTGAGGGTTAACCTGGAGAACACCTCCGGATGGAGAGCCCACTCCCCGGGATAAAAAGTCTGTCTGCTCAGAAAATCTGCTTCCCAACTGTCCACTCCTGGAATGTGGATTACAGATAGACAACAATTGTGAACTTCCGCCCACTGAATAATCCGAGCCACCTCCCTCATGGCTAAGGAACTTTAAATTTCTACCTGGTGGTTGATGTAAGCCACAGAGGTGATATTGTCCGACTGAAATCTGATAAATCGGCCTAAAGCCAACTGAGGCCAAGTTATCAGAGAATTGTAAATCGCTCTTCACTCCAAGATGTTTATGGGGAGAGCAGACTCCTCCCGAGTCCATAATCCCTGCGCCTTAAACAAGTCACAGACTGCTCCCCAGCCTAACAGACTGGCATTCGTGGTCACGATCACCCAAGAAAGTCTCCGGAAGCATGTGCCCTGAGACAGATGTTCCTGAGAAAACCACCATGGAATAGAGTCTCTTGTTAATACATCTAGATCTATCCTCTGGGACAGATCCAAATGGTTTCCGTTACATTGCTTGAGCATGCACAATTGCAGAGCTCTCAAATGGAATCGAGCAAAGGGAATGATATCCATGGAAGCGACCAACCAATTGCTTCCATATATTGGGCTACAGATGGCCGAACAGTAGACTAAAGAGAGAGGCAAGCAGAGAGAATTTTTTTCATAGATAGGGAATCTATTATAGTTCCTAAAAACAACAATCTTGTAGCTGGAACAAGGGAACTCTACCAAATTCCCTTTCCATCTGCGGGAATGTAGAAAAGATAACAAGATCTCTGTATGGGAGCTTGCTAGTTGAAAAGATGGCGCCTGAACCAGAATGTAGTCTAAGTAAGGTACCACTGCAATTCCCCGAGACCTGATCACTGCTAAGAGAGCCCTCAGAATCTTTGAGACAAGGCCAAACTGAAGAGCCACAAAATTAAAATGTTGGTCTATAAGAGTATTCTCAGAAATGTGTGATGATCCCTGTGAATAGGAACATAAAGATAAGTGTCTTTTAGGTCTATGGTCGTTATGAACTGACCTTCCTGAACCAAAGCAAGAATAGCCCGAATGGTCTCCATTTTGAAGGATGGCACCCTGCGAAACCTATTGAGACACTTTAGGTTTAAAATGGGATGAAAAGTTCCCTCTTTCTTGGGAACTACAAACAGATTTGAATAGCATCCTAGACCCTTTTCCTTTATTGGAACTGGAACAATCACTCGAAGAGAAAAAAGATCCTGAACGCAGTTCAAGAATGCCTCTCTTTTTACCTGATCTGCAGATAACCTTGAGAGTTGAAACCTGCCCCTGAGAGGGAGAAAATTGAATTCTATTTTGTAACCCTGAGAAACAATGCCCACAGCCCAAGGATCTGGGACATTTCATAACCACTCCCGAAAAAAACAGGGAAAGTCTGCCACCTACTTGATCCAAATGGGGACCGAGGGCCGACCCATCATGCTGACAGACTCAGTTGAGGATTTCTTAGATAGTTTCCCTTTGCTCCAGGACTGACTGGGTCTCCAAGAGGACTTGGATTGTTCCTGTTTGGAAACGGAAGGGAAAGGCTTTTGACCTTTGAAATTACGAAAGGAACGAAAATTACTTTGACGTCCCTTAAATCTAATCTTCCTGTCTTGCAGTAGAAAAGATCCTTTTCCACCCGTAACATCAGATATTATTTCTGTCAGTCCAGGTCCAAACAAAGTCTTACCCTTGTAAGGCAGCGCCAAAAGCTTAGACTTGGAGGAAACATCAACTGACCAAGACTTAAGTCCTGCGAGCCAAGACAGAGAAACCAGACAGCTTGGCCCCCAATTTAATAACTTGCATATTAGCATCAGAAATAAAAGAATTGGCTAGCTTAAGAGCCTTAATCCTATCCTGAATTTCCTCCAACAAAGTATCTTCTAAAATAGATTCAGATAAAGCATTGCACCAATAAGATGCTGCACTTGTCTCAGTGGCAATACAAACTGCAGGTTGCCATTGAAGACCATAATGCATATACATCTTCTTCAACTATACATCCAGCTTCTTATCCATTAGATCTTTAAAAGAGCAACTATCCTCTATAGGGATCGTAGTTCTCATAGCCAGAGAAGAAACAGCCCCTTCTAGGCACCGTGCGCCAAGAATCCTTAATGGACTCAGCAATAGGAAACATTTTCTTAAAAACTGAAGACAGGGAAAATGGAATCCCTGTTTTTTACTATTCCTGCGCAATAATCTCCATCACACGATCTGGAAACCGTAGAGGAAGAGACATCATAGAATCTATTAAGCTTACTAGATTTCTTAGGATTAACTACAACAGGAGAGTCAGAATTATCCAAAGTAGCCAAAACCTCTTTTAATAATACATGAAGGTGTTCAAGCTTAAACCTAAAGCTTACTTCTTCCACTTCAGACAAAAGATTAACACTGTCAGAATCAGAAATTTCACCCTCAGAAGAAACTGAGGTAACATCCTCCGTAGAACTATGAGGATGATCAACTTGCATAGAAGCTGCTGAAACAGGAACTTTACAATCTATTAAATGTTTAGTTTTCCTTTTGCGTTTTCCAAATACAGGAAAGGCAGATAAAGCTTCAGATAGCGCAGAAGATATCTGAGCAGCAAAATCTGCAGGAAAATATACCCCACCAGGAGGTTGAGAGAAACCGCAGGGCACTGCATGTGACGCCATAGAGGCTTGGGACATTTGAGGAGAGGGCTGCGGCACTGCCTGAACAGCATCATCTTGAGAGACATTAGGCTCATAAGGCAATAGCTTTTCTTTACAATGTAGCGCTCTAGCTAAACAAGTAGTACAAAATTGCAAAGGAGAAACAATTTGCGCCTCTAAACATAATAAACATTTATTAAAAACAATATCATCATTATCCATGTCCATAGCTAAGAAAAATCAGCCCCAGAAAATAAATTTGAATAAAAGGACAACTGTCACTTTAAGAGAAATGTAAAAAAATAAAAAAATGTTTATAAAAAAACAAAAAAACGTTAAGTTTGACAACCTCTACACCTCAGCAGTACTGAGGTGCCTACTGCAATTCCAGGAGACTTGAAGAGGACACAGAGACTGACACACATTTGCCTATACACTGAGACAGACTGCAGCAACAACATAGAGACGCCGATCCGTTCCATATAACTGAAACACAAGGATCACATGACCAGCACATCCGGTAAAGCGCAGACAAGAAAAAAAGGTGCACAATTAGTTAAAGACATTGCAACAACCGTTACCATAGAAACAAACAAACATTTGCCAAAAATTAAAAATTTTACAGCACCCGGTCTAACGTGCAAATCCCAAATTGCATAGTGCCTGCATACTGCCTATCGAAACCTATTCGAAGGATTCCTAAATCGCATAAATTAAAAACTGCAGAAAATAAATAATGAATCTTTTACAAGTGCAAAGTCTCCTATACCTAGAAGAAAACCCCCCCACTTACCTGCAGTCTAGCTGTCCAGCAGGAAGACAGCTCACAAGGCGTGAAAGGACACAAACTCCTAACAGAGACCTGTGGAAAAAAGAAAGAACAGTGTAACCAACTCTGGCTTTCTATACTTAGGGCAGTAACAAAGTAAGCACCACCTTACAACTTCCTAACTGCTTAAAAGCCACCACTACTCTGCGGCAGAGATTGACATGGACTACAGCTATACCCAAATCCTTGCATGCAATGAAAACTATCCACATAAAGGATTTCATTTCTTCAGACACCAAACTTCACCGCCTCCATTGACAGAGGCAAAGAGAATGACTGGGGATTGTGGGAAGGGTAGTGGCATTTAACTGCTTTGCTGTGGTGCTCTTTGCCGCCTCCTGCTGGACAGGAGAGATGTAAAAACAATGAATATAAAAAGATCAATAAGGGGGCGCTCCGTAGTACAGTGTGCAAAAGTACAATTAATGATTAGAGAATATGTAACAAATAACAACTCATATGTTCTAATGGCAATAAGTATGGAAGTCCCAGCAAAAAGTCTTATTGACAAGATACAGTGTATCCAAAATGATGCAATGATCCGGTTCAGGAAATAAGACACATGGAATGTAGGCTGCTCTCCTCCTCACAGATTCATACGGGAGCGACTATGAAGAAAACAGGAAGATAGAGGGGCGCCTCATGTGTATATCAGTATATTTGTATAATATCAATCAGATTAAGTAAGCCAAATGGGTACTCACATTTGATCCGAGTACACTTATGTACTAGTAGGTGTAGGCTGATAATTCAGGGTATACCAGCTAACCCTTTCCAGGCACAGGATGATGGATGCAGGGGGCTCCTGCCACGTGCAATGAGGTAAGTAGGTCAGTGACAGTGGTATTCACTGATCAACCAGAGCTTGTATATCAAGTTAGTTTATTAATAACAAAGTATAAAATAGTAACAATCAATGGTTACAAACTATGCAACGCGTTTCTCAGCCTCAACGTGGGCTGTTTCATCAGGCATAATACACCTTCCAACTGACCATATATTTAAACTAAGGCCTAGCCAATCATAAACTAGAATACTCCAACAATGGGCGTATAAGAACATATCCATTCAAATTAATCAATTAAAAGATAATACAGGACTTGTTATATAAAATACATATAAAATAAACAGATCTAATGTTTGTAAAAACTGTAAAAACAACAGCAGCATACATAAAAACCTACATTTCATGCAACAATCCAAATGATGATTTTCCACTTCATATTATAGTCTGCATATAAATTAAACAGATCCAATATTTGATAAAAATGACAATAAAAACAATAACAGCAGCAGCCATATATATATAATATAAACCTACATTTCATGCGGCAATCACAATGATATTTCACTTCATATTAAGATTTACATATAACCACATTGGTACATAAATATTCATTTTCACCAGCACCATTTCTTACCCTATAGTGGGTCAGTGTGTCGTTTGGATGAATTAGCGATATTATGTAGGGGTGCATCACATTTCTCATAACTTCTCTCCATAATTCCCATTATACAATAATCGAATGTTCTAATGGAGGAATGTTAAAAGGAATTTTTTATAATTCCCTTATGAAACCTCTGTACTATTTACAATCTCTTATTTTCTATACATCGAATGTATCAAATTTCACTTATACACTTGATATATGTAGATAGTGGTGATTATAGATGGTATTAAATAGTTATAGAATCATTTACACAGAGCTAAACTCGTGCATTAGCATGAACACTACCGATTGAAACTTCCCAAATGTGGGTAACTCCTGTTTAACGATATTGAGCCAATTGTCGTATTGCAAGTAACTAACACACCCTCTATTCAACCAATAATAGGGCAAAGGGCATGTCAGTACAACGTCACAATGTATTATAACCTATTAAAACTGGTTTCTTATCATGACGTGTTATAAAGGGCATTAGAACATGCCGTGGTCTTAGCTGTGGATGTTATTCATGTCTAATAAATACTGATTGGCCCTCGAATGATGACACTCGCTGGTGGGTGTGGAGTTTTATCGAGTGTTAGTTGATGAATACAATGTCTCAACTCAAACATACTCAGTCTGTTAACTACTGTAATTGATTATGATGTTATATCAAGAAAAACAGTGCCATCAACAAATCTAAGAATACAATACCAGAGAAAAGTGGATAATCCAAGTATCACATGTGTAGCAGGATCGTAATTCATGTTCCATATATGCTTATTAACAAAGCGTAATAAAGAGAGTATAGCGTGTAGTCGGTAGCGTAAATGTATAGACTGACTCACCAGTCCAAGGAAGGCTGTGTGACATTCACCCGGCAGGGGCCGTAGGCATATAGCCAAACCTTACCCCCTTCACACTCAGGTATTGCTCAGACTCACTTCAATCGGTGTGTTCGCTCTCCATGGCGTTCACCATCAGCGAGTAAGCATCCAGCACTTCCGGGTGATGTCAGATGCCGCATCCACACGGCTTACATCTATCACGCCCTCTTCACTAACCGCTATGTGCAGGCTCTTTTTCCAGATCCATCAGGGACTTGATCCAAGGCTGGGGAAATGCTGTTAAAGACGGATAGGAGGGCTCCTCTCCCTCCAAAGTACATAGAAAAAAGGAATCCACAGGAAACAGCTTTCCAAAAGTAAAATCAAATAGACTTTATTCCATAAGTTAAAAATACATGGGCATCAAAGTGGGGTAAAAGACTAGAAGAACCTGAAGAGGCGTTCAGTACATCTCTGGAATCAAGATTACACAATCGTGATTATGCAGCTAGAAGTGACAGAAGGAATCTTCTTGCAGGGAGCAATATGTCTAAAGCGAATAAGAAAGAGCTTGAAAATAGACCAAACTTTATCACTAGATATTCAAATCAATACTACCTAATTTGCAACATAGTTGGGAAATATTTACCGATCCTTTATGGAGATGACTTACTTAAGGATGTAGTTAAAAGAGGGTTTAGGTTCACATATAGAAGAAATCTTACTTTAGGCAATATGGTATCACCAAGCCAATTACGTAAACCTGTTAGCCATAGTTCTTGGCTGAGACACAATGGGACATATAAATGTGGTAAAGATTACAAGGCCTGTGAACATATCAGGATAGACAGTTCTTTTAATTCATATGTGACCAATCAATTGTTTGATACTAGAGGATGTATAAATTGTTCTTCAACATTCGTGATCTACCTTATAGGTTGCACGTATCATAAATTACAGTACGTGGGTATGACTACCCGTGATGTTCGTACTCGGATACGTGAACACCTAGGGTATATCAGGAATAAGAACTTGCCCTGACCTCGCTAGACACTTTATTGAAGTCCATAATGGCAATGTGTGCAATTTTGAATGGAATGCCATAGAAACTATAAGATGCCCTCCCAGAGGTGGAGATAAATGGCCTATTTTGGCCAGGCAAGAGGTCTATTGGATCAATAAATTGTGCACACTTATGCCAGATGGCTTTAACTCAGAAAATGTCCTTATTAACTTTTGGGAGACATAAGCATTATAAATGTGTAAAATAAATATTTGTTATGTTCTATCAGCTTATCTAATGTACATAGGTTTTTCTCTTATGGATTTGAACTCATCAATTTATGTAGTTATATGCTAGAAATGTCAAAAATGCTGATTGAACTACTCTCCTATATAAGTAATCAAGTGAAATAGGATTAACTTCAGTGGGCATGTAATGTATATGTGATTTTGATGAGCGTCCAGGGTATGAACCTTATTTTATATACATTTTTCATGTATTAATTATGTTCTCCTTTGTAAATAATATCTTTAAGTAATATTCCTGTATAATATTTCTGTATCTGCCTATTTTTGAAATTTAAATTTTGTGAGTTGTTTCCTTTAACTAAGGTGAGGAAGGAAAGAGAGGGTGTCTGGTTTTATCCTCCAATGGGTGATCAGCGATTGGTATAAATGGAAGTAACACCTGTGAGAAAGTATGGTCTATGATTATGGCTATGTCTTGCCGAAACGCGTAGACCGGTTCTTCTACTCTTTTACCCCACCTTGATGCCCATGTATTTTTAACTTATGGAATAAAGTCTATTTGATTTTACTTTTGGAAAGCTGTTTCCTGTGGATTCCTTTTTTCCTTGATGAATACAATGTCTCAACTCAAACATACTCAGTCTGTTAACCACTGTAATTGGAAAAACAGTGCCATCAACAAATCTAAGAAACCCATACAATTATCGTCTGTTTTGTTTGTTTGAAAAATTCCTCCTTTATGGATAATGGATGCTATCATTCTGACAATGTACTCCATTTCCTTGTGAGTGTCCTCTCAGTGCGTATTGTATGTGTGCCTCATCTATGAGGTATAATGTGATATGTGCCTTATACAGTATTCTGACTGTCAATATTAAAATACAATCTATTAATCTACAGTGTAACAATAGCTAAATGTAAAAATATTAGTGTCTTTAAAGAATTAAATATATAAATAATATTGTTATAACATGGTGACAATAAAGTGAATATTAACTAAAATGTTTTATATTAAATACTAAATTAAGGACTAACTATAATAAATAATATGACCAATATAAAGTGTATGCAAAGGGTGTATGCAATACATAATTTAGAATAAAAATTATAACCAAACAAATTCTTATGTGTATACATGAGTTTGATACCTATGGTGAAGGCTATTTATATAATCATAAAATGTGATTCTGAGAATGATCATTTTATAATGTTATTATCTTTATAATCTAAATACAAATAACGGCCAAAGTGGCCTCTAGGAGGAAACCTTGAACGTAATCCCAAAATGGTATTTAGGCGAGCAAAAATTGGCCCCTAGCAAAATAGTGGTTTCTAAAAGAAACACGCGTAATATATTACCCTTAAAAACTACAAATTGTAAAAAACCAGGAGCATTCAAATGCAACAAAAGGAGATGTTTGATGTGCCAATCTGTAACTCGTGGTATTAATTCAATCACCAGTCACACCACAGGCGAGACTTTTGAAATTAGAAGTCGCATAGACTGTGGTTCTGATTATGTTATATATGTTCTCACATGTGAGTGTGGATTGCAATATTTAGGGCGCACTTGTAGAAAGATAAGAACCAGATTGAGCGAGCACAAGAGGAACTTAAAGAATGGCTCATTGAAACATAGTATATCTAGACATAGTGTTCTACAGCACAAGAAACATAACTCTTTTGTTATAACCCCTTTGGAAACTATACCACGTTCATATAGGGGCAACAGGTTTACTCGCTTACGCCAGAGGGAAACATACTGGATCTACCGATTCCAGTCACTGTTCCCCACTGGTTTAAATGAAGTAATTGACTTAGAGGCATTCTGAATCATATATTTGATAGTATGTAACATAAGAAGATCCCCTATAAATATTGAGGTTCTCCTAGAGGCCACTTTGGCCGTTATTTGTATTTAGAAGATTATAAAGAGAGCACATATAACATCATAAAATGATCATCCTCAGTTAGAATCACATGTTATGATATATAAATAGCCTTCACCATAGGTATCAAACTCATGTATACACATAAGAATTTGTTTGGTTATAATTTTTATTCTAAATTATGTATTGCATACACTTAATATTGGTCATATTATTTATTATAGTTAGTCCTTAATTTAGTATTTACAATAAAACATTTTAGTTAATATTCACTTTATTGTCACCATGTTATAACAATATTATTTATATATGTAATTCTTTAAAGACACTAATATTTTTACATTTAGCTATTGTTACACTAGATTAATAGATTGTATTTTAATATTGACAGTCAGAATACTGTATAAGGCACATATCACATTATACCTCATAGATGAGGCACACATACAATACGCACTGAGAGGACACTCACAAGGAAAACACAATTTATGCTTACCTGATAAATTTATTTCTCTTGTGGTGTATCCAGTCCACGGATCATCCATTACTTGTGGGATATTCTCCTTCCCAACAGGAAGTTGCAAGAGGACACCCACAGCAGAGCTGCTATATAGCTCCTCCCCTAACTGCCATATCCAGTCATTCGACCGAAACAAGCCGAGAAAGGAGAAACCATAGGGTGCAGTGGTGACTGTAGTTAAATCTAAAATTTTGACCTGCCTTAAAATGACAGGGCGGGCCGTGGACTGGATACACCACAAGAGAAATAAATTTATCAGGTAAGCATAAATTGTGTTTTCTCTTGTAAGGTGTATCCAGTCCACGGATCATCCATTACTTGTGGGATACCAATACCAAAGCTAAAGTACACGGATGAAAGGAGGGACAAGGCAGGTACTTAAACGGAAGGTACCACTGCCTGTAAAACCTTTCTCCCAAAAATAGCCTCCGAAGAAGCAAAAGTATCAAATTTGTAGGATTTGGAAAAAGTATGAAGCGAAGACCAAGTCGCCGCCTTGCAAATCTGTTCAACAGAAGCCTCATTTTTAAAGGCCCAAGTGGAAGCCACAGCTCTAGTAGAATGAGCTGTAATCCTTTCAGGAGGCTGCTGTCCAGCAGTCTCATAGGCTAAGCGGATTATGCTTCTTAGCCAAAAAGAAAGAGAGGTTGCCGAAGCCTTTTGACCTCTTCTCTGTCCAGAGTAAACAACAAACAAAGCAGATGTTTGATGAAAATCTTTAGAAGCTTGTAAGTAAAACTTTAAAGCACGAACCACGTCCAGATTATGTAAAAGACGTTCCTTCTTTGAAGAAGGATTAGGACACAATGATGGAACAACAATTTCTTGATTGATATTCTTAGTAGATACCACCTTAGGCAAAAACCCAGGTTTTGTAGGCAGAACTACCTTATCTGCATGGAAGATCAGATAAGGAGAATCACATTGTAAAGCAGATAACTCAGAGACTCTACGAGCCAAGGAAATAGCCATCAAAAAAAAGAACTTTCCAAGATAAAAGCTTGATATCTATGGAATGAAGAGGTTCAAACGGAACCCCTTGTAGAACTTTAAGAACCAAATTTAAGCTCCATGGGGGAGCAACAGGGTTAAACACAGGCTTGATTCTAACCAACGCCTGACAAAACGCCTGAACGTCTGGGACATCCGCCAGACGCTTGTGCAGAGATCTGTCCCTTCAAAGAACTAGCTGATAATCCTTTCTCCAAACCCTCTTGGAGAAAAGATAATATCCTGGGAATCCTGACCTTACTCCATGAGTAGCCCTTGGATTCACACCAATAAAGATATTTACACCATATCTTATGGTAGATTTTCCTGGTAACAGGCTTTCGTGCCTGTATTAAGGTATCAATGACTGACTCGGAGAAGCCACGCTTTGATAAAATCAATCTCCATACAGTCAGTCTCAGAGAAATTAGATTTGGATGATTGAAAGGACCTTGAAGTAGAAGGTCTCGTCTCAGAGGCAGAGACCAAGGTGGAAAGGATGACATGTCCACTAGGTCTGCATACCAGTTCCTGCGTGGCCACGCAGGCGCTATCAAAATCACAGATGCTCTCTCCTGCTTGATTTTGGCAATCAGTCGAGGGAGCAGAGGAAACGGTGGAAACACGTAAGCCAGGTTGAAAGACCAAGGCGCTGCTAGAGCATCTATCGGCGTCGCTTCCGGGTCCCTGGACTTGGATCCATAATAAGGAAGCTTGGCGTTCTGGCGAGACGCCATGAGATCCAGTTCTGGTTTGCCCCAACAATGAATCAATTGAGCAAACAATTCCGGATGGAGTTCCCACTCCCCCGGATGAAAAGTCTGACGACTTAGAAAATCTGCCTCCCAGTTCTCTACACCTGGTATATGGATCGCTGATAGGTAGCAAGAGTGTTTCTCTGCCCAGCGAATTATTTTGGAGACTTCTAACATCGCTAAGGAACTCCTTGTTCCCCCTTGATGGTTGATGTAAGCCACAGTCGTGATGTTGTCCGACTGAAATCTGATGAACCTCAGGGTTGTTAACTGAGGCCAAGCCTGAAGAGCATTGAATATTGCCCTCAATTCCAGAATATTTCTTGGGAGGAGTTTCTCCTCCTGAGTCCACGATCCCTGAGCCTTCAGGGAGTTCCAGACTGCACCCCAACCTAGAAGGCTGGCATCTGTCGTTACAATTGTCCAATCTGTCCTGCAAAAGGTCATACCTTTGGACAGATGGACCCGAGATAGCCACCAGAGAAGAGAATCTCTGGTCTCTTGATCCAGATTTAGTAGAGGGGACAAATCTGAGTAATCCCCATTCCACTGACTGAGCATGCATAGTTGCAGTGGTCTGAGATGTAGGCGCGCAAACGGAACTATGTCCATTTCCGCTACCATTAAGCCGATTACCTCCATGCACTGAGCCACCGAAGGGCGCGGAATAGAATGGAGAACACGGCAAGAATTTAGAAGTTTTGATAACCTGGACTCCGTCAGGTAAATTTTCATTTCTACAGAATCTATCAGAGTCCCTAGGAAGGAGACTCTTGTGAGTGGGGACAGAGAACTCTTTTCCTCGTTCACTTTCCACCCGTGCGACCTCAGAAATGCCAGAACTATGTCCGTATGGGACTTGGCAATTTGGAAATTTGACGCCTGTATCAGGATGTCGTCTAGATAAGGGGCCACTGCTATGCCCCGCGGCCTTAGGACCGCCAGAAGCGACCCCAGAACCTTTGTAAAAATTCTTGGGGCTGTAGCTAACCCGAAGGGAAGAGCCACAAACTGGTAATGCCTGTCCAGAAAGGCAAACCTTAGGAACCGATGATGATCTTTGTGTATCGGAATGTGAAGGTAAGCATCCTTTAGATCCACCGTAGTCATATATTGACCCTCCTGGATCATAGGTAGGATGGTCCGAATAGTTTCCATTTTGAATGATGGAACTCTGAGGAATTTGTTTAAGATCTTTAGATCCAAGATTGGTCTGAAGGTTCCCTCTTTTTTGGGAACCACAAACAGATTTGAGCAAAATCCCTGTCCCTGTTCCTCCTTTGGAACTGGATGGATCACTCCCATAACTAGGAGGTCTTGCACACAGTGTAAGAATGCCTCTTTCTTTATCTGGTTGACAGATAATCGTGAAAGGTGAAATCTCCCTTGTGGAGGAGAAGCCTTGAAGTCCAGAAGATACCCCTGAGATATAATCTCCAACGCCCAGGGATCCTGAACATCTCTTGCCCATGCCTGGGCGAAGAGAGAAAGTCTGCCCCCTACTAGATCCGTTACCGGATAGGGGGCCATTCCTTCATGCTGTCTTAGAGGCAGCAGCAGGCTTTTTGGCCTGCTTGCCTTTGTTCCAGGACTGGTTAGGTTTCCAGGCCGTCTTGGACTGAGCCAAAGTTCCCTCTTGTTTTGTAGCAGAGTAAGTTGATGCTGTACTTACCTTGAAGTTTCGAAAGGCACGAAAATTAGACTGCTTGGCCCTTGATTTGGACCTGTCCTGAGGAAGGGCATGACCTTTACCTCCAGTAATGTCAGCAATAATTTCCTTCAAACCAGGCCCGAATAGGGTCTGCCCCTTGAAGGGAATGTTAAGTAGTTTAGACTTTGAAGTCACGTCAGCTGACCAAGATTTAAGCCATAGCGCCCTACGCGCCTGGATGGCAAATCCAGAATTCTTAGCCGTTAGTTTAGTAAAATGAACAATGGCATCAGAAACAAAAGAATTAGCTAGCTTAAGTGCTCTAAGCTTGTTAAGTATGTCCTCCAATGGAGTCGTCTGTAAAGTCTCTTCCAAAGACTCAAACCAGAACGCCGCCGCAGCAGCAGTGACAGGAGCAATGCATGCAAGGGGCTGTAGGATAAAACCTTGTTGAATAAACATTTTCTTAAGGTAACCCTCTAATTTTTTATCCATAGGATCTGAAAAAGCACAACTGTCCTCGACAGGGATAGTAGTACGCTTTGCTAAAGTAGAAACTGCTCCCTCCACCTTAGGGACCGTCTGCCATAAGTCCCGTGTGGTGGCGTCTATGGGAAACATTTTTCTAAAAATAGGAGGGGGGGAAAACGGCACACCGGGTCTATCCCACTCTTTATTAATAATTTCTGTAAACCTTTTAGGTATTGGAAAAACCTCAGTACACACCGGCACTGCAAAGTATTTATCCAGTCTACACAATTTCTCTGGCACTGCAATTGTGTCACAGTCATTCAGAGCAGCTAAAACCTTCCTAAGCAAAACACGGAGGTTCTCAAGCTTAAATTTAAAAGTAGAAATATCAGAATCAGGTTTCCCTGAGTCAGAGATATCACCCACAGACTGAAGCTCTCCTTCCTCAGCTTCTGCATATTGTGAGGCAGTATCAGACATGGCTCTTAAAGCGTCTGTATGCTCTGTATTACGCCTAACACCTATCACGCTTTCCTCTAAATTCAGGCAGTCTGGCTAATACCGCTGACAGTGTATTATCCATGACTGCCGCCATGTCTTGTAAAGTAATCGCTATGGGCGTCCTTGATGTACTTGGCGCCATTTGAGCGGGAGTCAAAGGGTCTGACACGTGGCGAGAGTTAGTCGGCATAACTTCCCCCTCGTCAGAATCCTCTGGTGATAATTTTTTTAAAGACAAAAGCTGATCTTTATTGTTTAAAGTGAAATCAATACATTTAGTACACATTCTCATATGGGGTTCCACCATGGCTTTTAAACATAATGAACAAGGAGTTTCCTCTATGTCAGACATGTTTGTACAGACTAGCAATGAGACTAGCAAGCTTGGAAAACACTTTAAATCAAGTTAACAAGCAAATATAAAAAACGGTACTGTGCCTTTAAGAGAAACAAATTTTGTCAAAATTTGAAAAACAGTGAAAAAAGGCAGTAAATCAAATGAAATGTTTACAGTGTATGTAATAGGTTAGCAGAGCATTGCACCCACTTGCAAATGGATGATTAACCCCTTAATGCAAAAAACGGATAAAAAAACGTTTTTTAAACAGTCACAACAACTGCCACAGCTCAGCTGTGGCCCTACCTTCCTCAATAAACGACTTTTGAAGCCTTTAGAGCCCTTCAGAGATGTCCTATAGCATGCAGGGGACTGCTGAGGGAAGCTGAATGTCTGTCTGTAATTTTAACTGCGCAAAAAAGAGCTAAAATAGGCCCCTCCCACTCATACTACAACAGTGGAAAGCCTCAGGAAACTGTTTCTAGGCAAAAATCAAGCCAGCCATGTGGAAAAAACTAGGCCCCAATAAGTTTTATCACCAAAGCATATATAAAAACGATTAAACATGCCAGTAAATGTTTTTTATTGCCATATTATCAGAGTATATATCTCTGGTAGTAAGCCTGATACAAGTCGCTATTAAATCACTGTATTTAGGCTTAACTTACATTAATCAGGTACCAGCAGCATTTTCTAGTCCCTAGAAAAACTTAAAACTGCACATACCTCAATAGCAGGATAACCTGCACGACATTCTCCCTCTGAAGTTACCTCACTCCTCAGACATACGTGAGAACAGCAGTGGATCTTAGTTACAAGCTGCTAAGATCATAGAAAACGCAGGCAGATTCTCCTTCTAAATACTGCCTGAGATAAAATAGTACAACTCCGGTACTATTTGAAAATAACAAAGTTTTGATTGAAGAAAAAACTAACTATATTTTACCACTCTCCTCTTACTACCTCCATCTTTGTTGAGAGTTGCAAGAGAATGACTGGATATGGCAGTTAGGGGAGGAGCTATATAGCAGCTCTGCTGTGAGTGTCGTCTTGCAACTTCCTGTTGGGAAGGAGAATATCCCACAAGTAATGGATGATCCGTGGACTGGATACACCTTACAAGAGAAATGGAGTACATTGTTAGAATGATTGCATCCATTATCACTATTTTTTATTATGTATATATTATCTTATATAGTATTTCATCACAATTTAATTCAGCTTACTGATCACGTTGGCCCATACAGGAGGAATTTTTCAAACAAACAAAACAGACGATAATTGTCTGGGTTTCTTAGATTTGTTGATGGCACTGTTTTTCTTGATATAACATCATAATCAATTACAGTGGTTAACAGACTGAGTATGTTTGAGTTGAGACATTGTATTCATCAAATAACACTCGATAAAACTCCACACCCACCAGCGAGTGTCATCACTCGAGGGCCAATCAGTATTTATTAGACATGAATAACATTCACAGCTAAGACCACGGCATGTCCTAACGCCCCTTATAACACGTCATGATAAGAAACCAGTTTTAATAGGTTATAATACATTGTGACATTGTACTGACATGCCCTTTGCCCTGTTATTGGTTGAATAGAGGGTGTGTTAGTTACTTGCAATACGACAATTGGCTCAATATCGTTAAACAAGAGTTACCCACATGTGGGAAGTTTCAATCGGTAGTGTTCATGCTAATGCACAAGTTTAGCTCTGTGTAAATGATTCTATATAATCGGTAATAACTATTTAATACCATCTATAATCACCACTATCTACATATATCAAGTGTATAAGTGAAATTTGATACAATCGATGTATAGAAAATAAGAGATTGTAAATAGTACATAGAGGTTTCATAAGGGAATTATAAAAAAATTCCTTTTAACATTCCTCCATTAGAACATCGATTATTGTATAATGGGAATTATGGAGAGAAGTTATGAGAGATGTGATGCACCCCTACATAATATCGCTAATTCATCCAAACGACACACTGACCCACTATAGGGTAAGAAATGGTGCTGGTGAAAATGAATATTTATGTACCAATATGGTTATGTGTAAATCTTAATATGAAGTGAAATATCATCATTGTGATTGCCGCATGAAATGTAGGTTTATATTATATTATATATATATGGCTGCTGCTGTTATTGTTTTATTGTCATTTTTATCAAATATTGGATCTGTTTAATTTATATGCAGACTATAATATGAAGTGGAAAATCATCATTTGGATTCTTGCATGAAATGTAGGTTTTTATGTATGCTGCTGTTGTTTTTACAGTTTTTATAAACATTAGATTTGTTTATTTTATATGTATTTTATATCACAAGTCCTGTATTATCTTTTAATTGATTAATTTGAATGGATATGTTCTTATACGCCCATTGTGGAAGTATTCTAGTTTATGATTGGCTAGGCCTTAGTTTAAATATATGGTCAGTTGGAAGGTGTATTATGCCTGATGAAACAGCCCACGTTGAGGCTGAGAAACGCGTTGCATAGTTTGTAACCATTGATTGTTACTATTTTATACTTTGTTCTTAATAAACTAACTTGATATACAAGCTCTGGTTGTCACCTTCCTGATCAGTGAATACCACTGTCACTGACCTACTTACCTCATTGCACGTGGCAGGAGCCCCCTGCATCCATCATCCTGTGCCTGGAAAGGGTTAGCTGGTATACCCTGAATTATCAGCCTACACCTACTAGTACATAAGTGTATTCGGATCAAATGTGAGTACCCATTTGGCTTACTTAATCTGATTGATATTATACGAATATACTGATATACTGTTATAAGCTTGTATAATGTGGCTATTCCCAGAGAACCTTAAGTAAAACAGGCTTATACAAAAGGTTATTACCAAGGGAGATAGCTGGTTTACTTAGTACAAGTTCTTTTTATAACACTTTACAAAATCAAAATAAAGTGAATAAAACAGATGAAATGAAGCCTTTGTATATTTTACACACTTGTAAAGAGTTGTGTTCTTTAAAGATAGAAGGCAGCAAACAAGCAGCTTATTGGTATTGTCTGAGAAAAGCAGAATTTTATAGCAAAGTCTCTTTATAGTTAAGCTTAGAAATGAGAAACTGATTTGCAGTCTGCAGTGTCCATATATCAAGAGGTATCAGGTTACAGCAGGCAGAGTGTGTGATGCAGAGAGAAGGAGAGAGCCAGATTTAACCAGTTGTGAGCACTTTAACAGTTTGTATGTCAGCAGAACTTTGGATAAGAATATATACAGCTAGAGACAATTGTATATAAAATTAATGATACTTGCGAGTGAGTTTAGAACTGCAGAGAGCGAAGTTGGCACTGAGTCAAAATGGATCACAGCAGGGAAGATGTTCTTATTTCCTGGTAGAGGTAAACACTCAGTAATGGAGCTGGCTGGAAAATCAGACTGCAGAGTTAACACAGACTTGCAAGAGTTGCTGCCAAAGACTGTTCCTTGAAGTGTAAAGCAGCAGGAAATGCTTCTTAGGTTTAGAAGCTGGAGAAATGACAACAAGGATTTCCTTTAACAGGTACAAAAGCAGGATCTGTAGAATTTAGCTTTAGAGCTTGAAGCAGAGTGGGAACTACAAACTTCAATTATCAAGCAAAGCACAGGTGTACTGAACACACCTTTAAAGGGAGGTGAAGGAGTGGGTTGGTCTTAGTTCTTAAAGCTACAGGAATATGATATATACACATGAGGCGCCCCTCTATCTTCCTGTTTTCTTCACAGGAGAGATATTCCCATTAGTAATTGATGGTATAATGACAATATATAATTATTTCTCTGTCTCTTTATTAATATACAATCAGAAAATACAGGATATCTGTATGCAGTATTCAAAAAAAAAAAAAAAAAAATCAGAACCTGGATTTTTATAAACCTAAGTGGAATGGAACCATAATTAATGTCATTGCTAACACCTGTATTTGTCCTACTATTTCATGTCAAAATGACTGCTCTGAAAAAGGTCTTTTACGCCAGGTTTGTGCAAGACATGCTTAAGCATTTCATACACATGTGGTATCAGTTTAATTCATTGGAAGCTTGCTAATAAGACCAACTTTCAATCACATCATTCCCTTCAAAATGCCAAAGATCACAGAATTTGACAGACATAAAATCATACTTTTGAATCAGCAAGGCCAATCTCAAAAGGAAATCAGCAAACAAACCGGATACTTAAGATGTGGTTTTTAAGATGTTAAAGAAATCGGAAGAATCCGGAGAGGTCAAGGACTGGAAGTCCAAGAAAACTTTCAAAACATAATGAGAAGTTTCTCAGAGTTTCTTCTTTGAGAGATGGAATAAGTCCAGCAAGGACCTAACTCAGCATCTGGCAGCTTCATCGGGATGCCAAGTTGACACTTCTACAGTCCGAAGAAGTTTGATCAGGAATGGTCTATGTGGAAGGGTAGCAGCCAAGAAACCCCTTTTTCTGAAGGTGAACAGGGTGAAAAAGAACTCTGGGAAGTGCTGAAAGAAGCCTGGTATAATATACCAGAAGATTACTTCAAAAAACTTGAGGACAGTCTCCCCAAAAGAGTTCAAGATGTGCTTACTGCCAATGGAGGTCACACTAAATACTGACTTTTGCCTGAAGAAGCCATTTTGTTCTGAAAATTGTGTTTTTTTTATATTTTTACATATTTCCTGTATTTTCTTTGTTTGTCTTAATAAAGAGACCGAAAAAACATAATTTATGTAAGAACTTACCTGATAAATTCATTTCTTTCATATTGGCAAGAGTCCATGAGCTAGTGACGTATGGGATATACAATCCTACCAGGAGGGGCAAAGTTTCCCAAACCTCAAAATGCCTATAAATACACCCCTCACCACACCAACAATTCAGTTTAACGAATAGCCAAGCAGTGGGGTGATAAAGAAAGGAGTAGAAAGCATCAACAAAGGAAATTTGGAAATAACTGTGCTTTATACAAAAAATCATAACCACCATAAAAAGGATGGGCCTCATGGACTCTTGCCAATATGAAATGAATTTATCAGGTAAGTTCTTACATAAATTATGTTTTCTTTCATGTAATTGGCAAGAGTCCATGAGCTAGTGACGTATGGGATAGCAATACCCAAGATGTGGATCTCCACTCAAGAGTCACTAGAGAGGGAGGGAATAAAATAAAAACAGCCATTTTTCGCTGAAAAAATTAATCCACAACCCAAAAAAATAAGTTTATTTCATAATTGAAAGAAAAAAACTTAAATCAAAAGCAGAAGAATCAAACTGAAACAGCTACCTGAAGAACTTTTCTACCAAAAACTGCTTCCGAAGAAGCAAATACATCAAAACGGTAGAATTTAGTAAATGTTTGCAAAGAGGACCAAGTTGACGCTTTGCAAATCTGATCAACTGAAGCTTCATTCTTAAAAGCCCATGAAGTGGAGACTGATTTAGTAGAATGAGCTGTGATTCTCTGAGGCGGGGCCTGACACAACTCCAAATAAGCTGCTTGATGAATCAAAAGTTTCAACCAAGAAGCCAAGGAAATAGCAGAAGCCTTCTGACCTTTCCTAGGACCAGAAAATAAAACAAATAGACTGGAAGTCTTCCTGAAATCTTTAGTAGCTTCCACATAATATTTCAAAGCTCTTACCACATCCAAAGAATGTAAGGAAATTTCCAAAGAATTCTTAGGATTAGGACACAAGGAAGGGACAACAATTTCTCTACTAATGTTGTTAGAATTCACAACCTTAGGTAAAAATTGAAAAGAAGTCTGCAAAACTGCCTTATCCTGATGAAAAATCAGAAAAGGAGACTCACAAGAAAGAGCAGATAGCTCAGAAACTCTTCTAGCAGAAGAGATGGCCAAAAGGAACAACACTTTCCAAGAAAGTAGTTTAATGTCCAAAGAATGCATCGGTTCAAATGGAGAAGCTTGTAAAGCTTTCAGAACCAAATTAAGACTCCAAGGAGGAGAAATTGATTTAATAACAGGCTTAATACGAACTAAAGTCTGTACAAAACAGTGTATATCAGGAAGTATAGCAATCTTTCTGTGAAATAAAACAGAAAGAGCGGAGATTTGTCATTTCAAGGAATTTGCAGACAAACCCTTATCCAAACCATCCTGAAGAAACTGTAAAATTCTAGGAATTCTAAAAGAATGCCAGGAGAATTTATGAGAAGAACACCATGAAATGCAAGTCTTCCAAACTCTATAATAAATCTTTCTAGAGACAGATTTACGAGCTTGTAATATAGTATTAATCACTGAGTCAGAGAAACCTCTATGACTTAGTACTAAGCGTTCAATTTCCATACCTTCAAATTTAATGATTTGAGATCCTGATGGAAAAACGGACCTTGAGATAGTAGGTCTGGCCATAACGGAAGTGGCCAAAGCAGGCAACTGTACATCCGAACCAGATCCGCATACCAAAACCTGTGTGGCCATGCTGGAGCCACCAGCAACACAAATAATTGTTCCATGATGATTTTGGAGATCACTCTTGGAAGGAGAACTAGAGGTGGGAAAATGTAAGCAGGATGATAACACCAAGGAAGTGTCAGCGCATCCACTGCTTCCGCCTGTACATTGCTGGACCTGGACAGGTATCTGGGAAGTTTCTTGTTTAGATGAGAGGCCATGAGATTTATCTCTGGAAGACCGCACATCTGAACAATCTGAGAAAATACTTCTGGATGTAGAGACCACTCCCCTGGATGTAAAGTCTGGCGGCTGAGATAATCCGCCTCCCAATTGTCTACACCTGGGATATGTACTGCAGAGATTAGACAGGAGCTGGATTCCGCCCAAGTAAGTATCAGAGATACTTCTTTCATAGCTTGGGGACTGAGAGTCCCACCCTGATGATTGACATATGCCACTGTTGTGATATTGTCTGTCTGAAAACAAACGAACGGTTCTCTCTTTAACAGAGGCCAAAACTGAAGAGCTCTGAGAATTGCACGGAGTTCTATAATATTTATTGGTAATCTCGCCTCTTGAGATTTCCAAACCCCTTGTGCTGTCAGAGATCCCCAAACAGCTCCCCAACCTGAAAGACTTGCATCTGTTGTGATCACAGTCCAGGTTGGGCGAACAAAAGAAGCCCCTTGAACTAAACGATGGTGATCTATCCACCATGTCAGAGAGTGTCATACATTGGGATTTAAGGATATTAATTGTGATATCTTTGTATAATCCCTGCACCATTGATTCAGCATACAAAGCTGTAGAAGTCTCATGGGAAAACGAGCAAAGGGGATTGCGTCCGATGCTGCAGTCATGAGACCTAAAACTTCCATGCACATAGCCACTGAAGGGAATGACTGAGACTGAAGGTTCCGGCAGGCTGCAACCAATTTTAAATGTCTCTTGCCTGTTAGAGACAGAGTCATGGACACTGAATCTATCTGGAAGCCTAAAAAGGTGACCCTTGTCTGAGGAATCAAACTTTTTGGTAAATTGATCCTCCAACCATGTTTCCGAAGAAACAACACTAGTTGATTCATGTGAGATTCTGCAGTACGTAAAGACTGAGCTAGTACCAAGATATCGTCCAAATAAGGAAACACCGCAATACCCTGTTCTCTGATTACAGAGAGTAGGGCACCCAGAACCTTCGAAAAGATTCTTGGAGCTGTTGCTAGGCCAAATGGAAGAGCAACAAATTGGTAATGCTTGTTTAGAAAAGAGAATCTCAGAAACTGATAATGTTCTGGATGAATCGGAATATGAAGGTATGCATCCTGCAAATCTATTGTGGACATATAATGTCCTCGCTGAACAAAAGGCAGAATAGTCCTTATAGTCACCATCTTGAAAGTTGGTACTCTTATATAACGATTCAAAATTTTTAGATCCAGAACTGGTCTGAATAAATTTTCCTTCTTTGGGACAATGAATAGATTTGAATAAAACCCCAAACCTTGTTCCTGAAGAGGAACTGGCATGATTATCCCTGAAGACTCCAGGTCTGGGATACGTGAGAGAAAAAATCTTCTCACAGGAGGTCTTACTCTGAATCCTATTCGATACCCTTGAGAGACAATGCTCTAAATCCATTGATTTTGGACAGATTTTATCCAAACATCCTTGAAGAACCTTAATCTGCCCCTACCAGCTGAGCTGGAATGAGGGCCGCACCTTCATGCGGATTTAGGGGCTGACTTTGGTTTCCTAAATGGCTTGGATTTATTCCAATTTGAGGAAGGCTTCCAATTGGAAGCAGATTCCTTGGGGGGAGGATTGAGTTTTTGTTCCTTAATCTGACGAAAGGAACGAAAACGATTAGAAGCCTTAGATTTACCCTTAGGTTTTTTATCCTGAGGCAGAAAAACTCCCTTTCCCCCAGTGACAGTTGAAATAATAGAATCCAACTGAGAACCAAATAAATAATTACCTTGGAAAGAAAGAGATAGTAATCTAGATTTAGATGTCATATCAGGATTCCAAGATTTAAGGCACAAAGCTCTTCTAGCTAATATAGCTAAAGACATGGATCTAACATCAATTTTGATAATATAAAAAATGGCATCACAAATGAAATGATTAGCATATTGCAGTAAGCGAATGATGCTAGTTAAGTCAGAATCCAATTCCTGTTGCGCTAAATTCTCCAACCAGAAGGTTGATGCAGCCGCAACATCAGCCAAAGAAATAGCAGGTCTAAGAAGATGACCTGAATATAAATAGGCCTTCCTTAGATAAGATTCAAGCTTCCTATCTAAAGTATCCTTAAAGGAAGTACTATCTTCCATAGGAATAGTGGTACGTTTAGCAAGAGTAGAAATAGCCCCATCAACTTTGGGGATCTTTTCCCAAAACTCTATAGATTTTGCTGGTAAAGGATACAATTTTTTAAACCTTGAAGAAGGAATAAAATAAGTACCTGGCTTATTCCATTCCTTAAAATCATATCAGAAATAGCCTCAAGAATAGGAAAACCCCCTGGAGAAACCACAGGAGGTTTAAAAACAGCATTTAAACGTTTATTAGACTGAACGTCAATAGGACTGGCTACCTCAATATCCAAAGTAATTAACACTTCTTTTAATAAAGAACGCATATACTCTATTTTAAATAAATAAGTAGATTTGTCAGTGTCAATGTCTGAGGAAGGATCTTCTGTATCAGATAGATCCTCATCAGAAGAGGATAAATTATTAAGTTGTTGGTCATTTGAAATTTCATCAACTAAATTAGAAGTTTTAAAAGACCTTTTACGTTTATTAGAAGGTGGAAATGCAGACAAAGCCTTCAAGATAGAATCAGAAACAAATTCTTTAAAATTTACAGGTATATCATGCACATTAGAAGTTGAAGGAGCTGCAACTGGCAATGTACTATTACTGATGGATACACTATCTGCATGTAAAAGCTTATCATGACAACTATTACAAATGACATTCAGCGAAATAATTTCAACAATTTTACAACAAATGCACTTAGCTTTGGTAGAACCGATGTCAGGCAGCAATGTTCCAGCAGAAACTTCTGAGGCAGGATCAGATTGAGACATCTTGCAAAATGTAAGAGAAAAAACAACATATAAAGCAAAATTATCTATTTCCTTATATGACAGTTTCAGGAATGGGAAAAAATGCAAATAGCATAGGCCTCTGATAGAGAAAAAAGCAAGAGGCAAACATCAATAGGGTATTGAAATAATGAAAAAGTTTGGCGCCAAGTATGACGCATAATGTTATGTAAACTTTTTTGGCGCCAAAAATAACCGGAAATTAAACACTTGCGTCACTAATGACGCAACCGTGTGAAAGGTCTTGACGTCAAGTATGACGCCGGAAATGATGAAGTTGCGTCATAGACGTATTTTTCCACGCTAAAAATATTTTCGCGCCAATAATGACGCAATAAAGTTTAGCATTTGACGCACCCGCGGGCCTAATGCCGCCCCGCAATTTGCAAGAAGTAGTCAAATGAAAAAAGACTAAACCCCAGGTAAGAATTTTTTTTATTTAAAAGATGTTTATATTTCCCAAATATGAAACTGACAGTCTGCAGAAGGAAATACATGAACCTGACTCATGGCAAATATAAGTAAAATACATATATTTAGAACTTTATATAAAAGCATAAAGTGCCAAACCATAGCTGAGGTGTCTTAAGTAATAAAAAAAACAGAATTTATGTTTACCTGATAAATTACTTTCTCCAACGGTGTGTCCGGTCCACGGCGTCATCCTTACTTGTGGGATATTCTCTTCCCCAACAGGAAATGGCAAAGAGCCCAGCAAAGCTGGTCACATGATCCCTCCTAGGCTCCGCCTACCCCAGTCATTCGACCGACGTTAAGGAGGAATATTTGCATAGGAGAAACCATATGGTACCGTGGTGACTGTAATTAAAGAAAATAAATTATCAGACCTGATTAAAAAAAAAAAACCAGGGCGGGCCGTGGACCGGACACACCGTTGGAGAAAGTAATTTATCAGGTAAACATAAATTCTGTTTTCTCCAACATAGGTGTGTCCGGTCCACGGCGTCATCCTTACTTGTGGGAACCAATACCAAAGCTTTAGGACACGGATGAAGGGAGGGAGCAAATCAGGTCACCTAAATGGAAGGCACCACGGCTTGCAAAACCTTTCTCCCAAAAATAGCCTCAGAAGAAGCAAAAGTATCAAACTTGTAAAATTTGGTAAAAGTGTGCAGTGAAGACCAAGTCGCTGCCCTACATATCTGATCAACAGAAGCCTCGTTCTTGAAGGCCCATGTGGAAGCCACAGCCCTAGTGGAATGAGCTGTGATTCTTTCGGGAGGCTGCCGTCCGGCAGTCTCGTAAGCCAATCTGATGATGCTTTTAATCCAAAAAGAGAGAGAGGTAGAAGTTGCTTTTTGACCTCTCCTTTTACCGGAATAAACAACAAACAAGGAAGATGTTTGTCTAAAATCCTTTGTAGCATCTAAATAGAATTTTAGAGCGCGAACAACATCCAAATTGTGCAACAGACGTTCCTTCTTTGAAACTGGTTTCGGACACAGAGAAGGTACGATAATCTCCTGGTTAATGTTTTTGTTAGAAACAACTTTTGGAAGAAAACCAGGTTTAGTACGTAAAACCACCTTATCTGCATGGAACACCAGATAAGGAGGAGAACACTGCAGAGCAGATAATTCTGAAACTCTTCTGGCAGAAGAAATTGCAACTAAAAACAAAACTTTCCAAGATAATAACTTAATATCAACGGAATGCAAGGGTTCAAACGGAACCCCCTGAAGAACTGAAAGAACTAAATTGAGACTCCAAGGAGGAGTCAAAGGTTTGTAAACAGGCTTAATTCTAACCAGAGCCTGAACAAAGGCTTGAACATCTGGCACAGCAGCCAGTTTTTTGTGAAGTAACACCGACAAGGCAGAAATCTGTCCCTTCAGGGAACTTGCAGATAAACCCTTTTCCAATCCTTCTTGAAGGAAGGATAGAATCCTAGGAATCTTAACCTTGTCCCAAGGGAATCCTTTAGATTCACACCAACAGATATATTTTTTCCAAATTTTGTGGTAAATCTTTCTAGTTACAGGCTTTCTGGCCTGAACAAGAGTATCGATAACAGAATCTGAGAACCCTCGCTTCGATAAAATCAAGCGTTCAATCTCCAAGCAGTCAGCTGGAGTGAAACCAGATTCGGATGTTCGAACGGACCCTGAACAAGAAGGTCTCGTCTCAAAGGTAGCTTCCAAGGTGGAGCCGATGACATATTCACCAGATCTGCATACCAAGTCCTGCGTGGCCACGCAGGAGCTATCAAGATCACCGACGCCCTCTCCTGATTGATCCTGGCTACCAGCCTGGGGATGAGAGGAAACGGCGGGAACACATAAGCTAGTTTGAAGGTCCAAGGTGCTACTAGTGCATCCACTAGAGCCGCCTTGGGATCCCTGGATCTGGACCCGTAGCAAGGAACCTTGAAGTTCTGACGAGAGGCCATCAGATCCATGTCTGGAATGCCCCACAGCTGAGTGACTTGGGCAAAGATTTCCGGATGGAGTTCCCACTCCCCCGGATGCAATGTCTGACGACTCAGAAAGTCCGCTTCCCAATTTTCCACTCCTGGGATGTGGATAGCAGACAGGTGGCAGGAGTGAGACTCCGCCCATAGAATGATTTTGGTCACTTCTTCCATCGCTAGGGAACTCCTTGTTCCCCCCTGATGGTTGATGTACGCAACAGTTGTCATGTTGTCTGATTGAAACCGTATGAACTTGGCCCTCGCTAGCTGAGGCCAAGCCTTGAGAGCATTGAATATCGCTCTCAGTTCCAGAATGTTTATCGGTAGAAGAGATTCTTCCCGAGACCAAAGACCCTGAGCTTTCAGGGATCCCCAGACCGCGCCCCAGCCCATCAGACTGGCGTCGGTCGTGACAATGACCCACTCTGGTCTGCGGAATGTCATCCCTTGTGACAGGTTGTCCAGGGACAGCCACCAACGGAGTGAATCTCTGGTCCTCTGATTTACTTGTATCTTCGGAGACAAGTCTGTATAGTCCCCATTCCACTGACTGAGCATGCACAGTTGTAATGGTCTTAGATGAATGCGCGCAAAAGGAACTATGTCCATTGCCGCTACCATCAACCCGATCACTTCCATGCACTGAGCTATGGAAGGAAGAGGAACGGAATGAAGTATCCGACAAGAGTCTAGAAGTTTTGTTTTTCTGGCCTCTGTCAGAAAAATCCTCATTTCTAAGGAGTCTATTATTGTTCCCAAGAAGGGAACCCTTGTTGACGGGGATAGAGAACTCTTTTCCACGTTCACTTTCCATCCGTGAGATCTGAGAAAGGCCAGGACAATGTCCGTGTGAGCCTTTGCTTGAAGAAGGGACGACGCTTGAATCAGAATGTCGTCCAAGTAAGGTACTACAGCAATGCCCCTTGGTCTTAGCACAGCTAGAAGGGACCCTAGTACCTTTGTGAAAATCCTTGGAGCAGTGGCCAATCCGAAAGGAAGCGCCACGAACTGGTAATGTTTGTCCAGGAATGCGAACCTTAGGAACCGATGATGTTCCTTGTGGATAGGAATATGTAGATACGCATCCTTTAAATCCACCGTGGTCATGAATTGACCTTCCTGGATGGAAGGAAGAATAGTTCGAATGGTTTCCATCTTGAACGATGGAACCTTGAGAAACTTGTTTAAGATCTTGAGATCTAAGATTGGTCTGAACGTTCCCTCTTTTTTGGGAACTATGAACAGATTGGAGTAGAACCCCATCCCTTGTTCTCTTAATGGAACAGGATGAATCACTCCCATTTTTAACAGGTCTTCTACACAATTGTAAGAATGCCTGTCTTTTTATGTGGTCTGAAGACAACTGAGACCTGTGGAACCTCCCCCTTGGGGGAAGTCCCTTGAATTCCAGAAGATAACCTTGGGAGACTATTTCTAGCGCCCAAGGATCCAGAACATCTCTTGCCCAAGCCTGAGCGAAGAGAGAGAGTCTGCCCCCCACCAGATCCGGTCCCGGATCGGGGGCCAACATTTCATGCTGTCTTGGTAGCAGTGGCAGGTTTCTTGGCCTGCTTTCCCTTGTTCCAGCCTTGCATTGGTCTCCAAGCTGGCTTGGCTTGAGAAGTATTACCCTCTTGCTTAGAGGACGTAGCACCTTGGGCTGGTCCGTTTCTACGAAAGGGACGAAAATTAGGTTTATTTTTGGCCTTGAAAGGCCGATCCTGAGGAAGGGCGTGGCCCTTACCCCCAGTGATATCAGAGATAATCTCTTTCAAGTCAGGGCCAAACAGCGTTTTCCCCTTGAAAGGAATGTTAAGTAGCTTGTTCTTGGAAGACGCATCAGCCGACCAAGATTTCAACCAAAGCGCTCTGCGCGCCACAATAGCAAACCCAGAATTCTTAGCCGCTAACCTAGCCAATTGCAAAGTGGCGTCTAGGGTGAAAGAATTAGCCAATTTGAGAGCATTGATTCTGTCCATAATCTCCTCCAAAGGAGGAGAAACACTATCGACCGCCTTTATCAGATCATCAAACCAGAAACATGCGGCTGTAGCGACAGGGACAATGCATGAAATAGGTTGTAGAAGGTAACCTTGCTGAACAAACATCTTTTTAAGCAAACCTTCTAATTTTTTATCCATAGGATCTTTGAAAGCACAACTATCCTCTATGGGTATAGTGGTGCGTTTGTTTAAAGTGGAAACCGCTCCCTCGACCTTGGGGACTGTCTGCCATAAGTCCTTTCTGGGGTCGACCATAGGAAACAATTTTTTAAATATGGGGGGAGGGACGAAAGGAATACCGGGCCTTTCCCATTCTTTATTAACAATGTCCGCCACCCGCTTGGGTATAGGAAAAGCTTCTGGGAGCCCCGGCACCTCTAGGAACTTGTCCATTTTACATAGTTTCTCTGGGATGACCAACTTGTCACAATCATCCAGAGTGGATAATACCTCCTTAAGCAGAATGCGGAGATGTTCCAACTTAAATTTAAATGCAATCACATCAGGTTCAGCCTGTTGAGAAATGTTCCCTGAATCAGTAATTTCTCCCTCAGACAAAACCTCCCTGGCCCCATCAGACTGGGTTAGGGGCCCTTCAGAAATATTATTATCAGCGTCGTCATGCTCTTCAGTATCTAAAACAGAGCAGCCGCGCTTACGCTGATAAGTGTTCATTTTGGCTAAAATGTTTTTGACAGAATTATCCATTACAGCCGTTAATTGTTGCATAGTAAGGAGTATTGGCGCGCTAGATGTACTAGGGGCCTCCTGAGTGGGCAAGACTCGTGTAGACGAAGGAGGGAATGATGCAGTACCATGCTTACTCCCCTCACTTGAGGAATCATCTTGGGCATCATTGTCATTTTCACATAAATCACATTTATTTAAATGAATAGGAATTCTGGCTTCCCCACATTCAGAACACAGTCTATCTGGTAGTTCAGACATGTTAAACAGGCATAAACTTGATAACAAAGTACAAAAAACGTTTTAAAATAAAACCGTTACTGTCACTTTAAATTTTAAACTGAACACACTTTATTACTGCAATTGCGAAAAAACATGAAGGAATTGTTCAAAATTCACCAAATTTTCACCACAGTGTCTTAAAGCCTTAAAAGTATTGCACACCAAATTTGGAAGCTTTAACCCATAAAATAACGGAACCGGAGCCGTTTTGAACTTTAACCCCTTTACAGTCCCTGGTATCTGCTTTGCTGAGACCCAACCAAGCCCAAAGGGGAATACGATACCAAATGACGCCTTCAGAAAGTCCTTTCTAAGTATCAGAGCTCCTCTCACATGCGACTGCATGCCATGCCTCTCAAAAACAAGTGCGCAACACCGGCGCGAAAATGAGGCTCTGCTTATGCTTTGGGAAAGCCTCTAAAGAATAAGGTGTCTAATACAGTGCCTGCCGATATCAATATATCAAAATACCCAGATAAAATGATTCCTCAAGGCTAAATATATGTTAATAATGAATCGATTTAGCCCAAATAAAGTCTACAGTCTTAATAAGCCCTTGTGAAGCCCTTATTTACGATCGTAATAAACATGGCTTACCGGATCCCATAGGGAAAATGACAGCTTCCAGCATTACATCGTCTTGTTAGAATGTGTCATACCTCAAGCAGCAAGAGACTGCACACTGTTCCCCCAACTGAAGTTAATTGCTCTCAACAGTCCTGTGTGGAACAGCCATGGATTTTAGTGACGGTTGCTAAAATCATTTTCCTCATACAAACAGAAATCTTCATCTCTTTTCTGTTTCTGAGTAAATAGTACATACCAGCACTATTTCAAAATAACAAACTCTTGATTGAATAATAAAAACTACAGTTAAACACTAAAAAACTCTAAGCCATCTCCGTGGAGATGTTGCCTGTACAACGGCAAAGAGAATGACTGGGGTAGGCGGAGCCTAGGAGGGATCATGTGACCAGCTTTGCTGGGCTCTTTGCCATTTCCTGTTGGGGAAGAGAATATCCCACAAGTAAGGATGACGCCGTGGACCGGACACACCTATGTTGGAGAAAACATACTTACCAAAAGACACCCATCCACATATAGCAGATAGCCAAACCAGTACTGAAACAGTTATCAGTAGAGGTAATGGTAAATTGAGAGTATATCGTCGATCTGAAAAGGGAGGTAGGAGATGAATCTCTACGACCGATAACAGAGAACCTATGAAATAGACCCCTGTTAGGGAAATCATCATATTCAATAAGTGATACTCCCTTCACGTCCCTCTGACATTCGCTGTACTCTGGGAGGAATCGGGCTTCAACAATGCTGAGAAGCGCATATCAACGTAGAAATCTTAGCACAAACTTACTTCACCACCTCCATAGGAGGCAAAGTTTGTAAAACTGAATTGTGGGTGTGGTGAGGGGTGTATTTATAGGCATTTTGAGGTTTGGGAAACTTTGCCCCTCCTGGTAGGATTGTATATCCCATACGTCACTAGCTCATGGACTCTTGCTAATTACATGAAAGAAAAATAAATATGGATGGTCATTAAAACTTTGCTAAAAACAGGTCTGGGGTAATTGAGCCCACAATATATAGAAGGATATATAAACTGGCACTACACTAGTGTATAGTAAGATAAAGAATCAGTAGATTCCGGTGCTACCCCTTTATAACAATTGAAATTCAAAGAAAAAGAAGGGAAAGATAGGGGCTGTTATAGCACTCATACTTACTTAAATGGATATGGAGTTAGTTAAAAAACTATACTTTAATTAATTATATTAACACCGTTAACCACAACCCACCACTAAACAGCAATTAAACTAAAAACAAGCCAACAGTCACTTCTCTGTTTCCTGGCCGATAGCAGGAAACGTCGGCATCAGGTGGCTGAAGTGACTGAGCGGCAAGAATACAAGTATATAGAGCAAACGCGTTTCGGCTACGACCTAGCCTTTCTCAATGCTATATTTTACACTGACATTTAGTAAAACCCGAGGCTACCGGATGTGCAGACTTAAATAATCATTTGCAGGCCACAGTTAACCAATCACATGGATTACAGGGAAGACGCCCTATTAACATCCAATGGTTGCGCTTAGGGGACAACGCCTACTAATCCGACTGTGCTGTGTGGCTGAAAAATGAAAATGATATGCCGCGCACGCTCAATGATTCACAGCTAGCATGTAGAGAGTTATTCCTTGTAATAACACTGCTAGGTTAGAAATAAGTATTTACACATTAAACGGACGATGTCTTATCCAATAGAAGGATCTTACATTTATAAGAAGTGGATACCATAAACTTAAAGGTTTCTATTTGATAGGTTCCAATGGATCGATTCCCTATATAGCGATACTTATTAGAGTAGAAAAGTAAAAAAGTCTAAAGACTTTGACAGCACTATTATTTTGTATGTCCAGATATTAACCTGCATTACGCTTGACACTGTACAAGTAACGCCGTGCTGTTGTGATTAAGGGTTATGATATAAATATCAAATAGTTAGTAAAGTAAGTTGTCAACTTATACCTCACTATTATTATGTATACCTATGAAATCACACGTAATACGCTTAAAACATGTACAGGTAACGCAGTGTTAATGCAGTTTAGGATTATGATATGATCATTTAAAAGTATAGGTTACAATTCTTCTATTTAGAGCCTCATTATAACTATTACTGAATCGATTACTATGAAACCACGGAAAATACCTTATAGATGGTAGTTAAATATTAGGATTATGGTCCAGAATAAGTTAATGCATAAATATATAATTTTTCTAGGTCCCAATCTATAAACATATAACATTGACTCAAGATCCTAGACATATTGGATCCTAATTGTACACATATTAAATGACGATTGGGACAGAAAAGCAGTGTAATAGTCCAAAACTGTATATACTCATATGGATGAAAGTGTTACTATAATATTTGTAAAGTGATACAAGGTCACCAAATTATAGGATTAGATACAGTGGGCTATTTTTATACATACATGGAATAGTCTCTTGCCAGTCTTGGCAAATCAGATATACACCCAGTAATTGTTATATTCATTCATACCATGAGGTATGACAGTATTCAGATTGAAAACCCATTTGGTTTCCATCTGTAACAATTTATCCTCAGTGTTACCCCCTCTTATTCCGGGCTTCAATTTTTCAAGACCCCAACATTTTAAGGCACTGGTTTTCCCATTATGACATCGTAGAAAATGCCTGACAACACTAGTAATTTGTTTAGATTTATCTATGTCTCTTTGGGCTGTTCTAATATTACTAAGGTGTTCAGTTATACGTGTGCCCATGCTCCTTGTAGTCATTCCAATGTAATATAAATTACAGCTACAGGATATACAGTAGATAACATTTGTACTTTGACAATTTATGTGTTGTTTGATGTTCCAGGTTTTTCCAAATCTGTCAACTATTGTTTGTTTTTTAACCATGTGTTGACATACTGAGCAGTGTCCACATGCAATAGAGCCTTCGTATATAGGTGATTTCTTAGCATTTCTATCATAATGGCTAGAAACCAGTGTATCCTTAATATTCCTAGCTCGCCTGTATGTCACTAGAGGTTTCTCTGTTATGGTTTCAGTAGGTCATCTCTAGTTAAGACATGCCAATGTTTGGTCAGAATTTTAGTGATTTGATCGCTATGTGCAGAATAAGTAGTAATACATCTTAGGGGGGTATTATTCTCCTTAGTCTTATGGGTAAGTAATTCTCCCCTATCTTTCAGTAAGGCTCTGTTATATGCTCTCGCAAGCAATTTTTTAGAATAGCCTCTTTCAAATAACCTTTGTCTAAGTTCTCTAGCAGCTATTTTAAAATTGTCAATGGTGCTACAATTTCTCCTTAAACGTATATATTCTCCCATAGGTAGTCCTCTAATAGTGGCAGGATGGTGATAACTGCTTGCATGCAAAATATTATTAGTGGACGTGGGCTTCCTATACGCTTCTGTAACAATTGAGCTGTCAGTATTTCGAATTGTGAGATCCAAAAACTCCACTTTGGATTTTTGTATGTTAGATGTGAGATATAATCCAAATGGATTATCATTTAGAGTTTTAATGAGGTCATGCAGGAGATTCTCAGGATATATAAATAGAATGTCATCTATATATCTGGACCAGTGGGAGATGTGTTTAGTAAGGTGTTTTAGATTATCATTAAACACCACAGTTTCCTCCCACCAGCCCAGATATATATTAGCGTAGGTTGGGGCACACGCAGTGCCCATCGCTGTCCCACAGGTCTGTAAATAAAATTTATCATCGAATACGAAAAAATTATGAGTTAAAATAAACTCTATCATATTCAATAAAAATTGTTTGACCTCAAGAAAAAACACTTTCCAAGAAAGCAATTTAATATCCAGAGAATGCATAGGCTCAAAAGGAGGAGCCTGTAAAAATCTTCAAAACCAAATTGAGACTCCAAGGAGGATAAATAGATTTAATAACAGGTTTGATATGAATCAAAGCCTGAACAAAACAGTGAATATCAGGAAGTTTAGCAATCTTTCTATGAAATAAGACAGAAAGAGCAGAAATGTGTCCTTTCAAAGCATTTGCAGACAAACCCTTATCCAAACCATCCTAAATAAACTGTAAAATCCTAGGAATTCTGAAAGAATGCCATGAAATATAGGTTTTCCAAACCTGAGGATAAATGTTCCTTGAAACAGACTTACGAGCCTATATCATAGTTCTAATCACTGAGTCAGAGAAACCTCTATGACTAAGCACTAAGCGTTCAATTTATATGCCTTCAAATTTAGAGATTTGAGATCCTGATGGAAAAACGGCCCTTGAGACAGAAGGTCTGGCCTTAAAGGAAGTGGCCAAGGCTGGCAACTGGACATCCGGACAAGATCTGCATACCAAAACCTGTGAGGCCATGCTGGTGCTATGAGAAACACATGAGATTGTTCCATTATGATCTTGGAGATCATCCATAGAGGAAGAACCAGAGGCGGAAAAATATAAGCAGGTTGATAAAACCAAGGAACTGCTAAGGCATCCACCATTTCCGCCTGAGGATCCCTGGAACTGGAAATGTATCTGGGAAACTTCTTGTTTAGACGAGAGGCCATCAGATCTATTTCTGGAGAACCCCACATCTGTACAAGATGAAAAAACACATCTGGATGTGATGGCTGAGATAATCCGCTTCCCAATTGTCTACACCTGGGATATGAATCAAAGAAGTTTGACAAGAGTTGAATTCCGCCCAAGAAAGTATCCAAGATACTTCTTTCATTGCTGAAGGACTTGTGAGTCCCTCCTTGATGATTGACATATGCCACTGTTGTGATATTGTCTGTTTGAAAACAAATGTAAAGTTCTCTCTTCAATAGAGGCCACGCCTGAAGAGTTCTGAAAATAGCACAGAGTTCTAAAATATTGATTGGTAACCTCGCCTCTTGAGGCTTCCAAACCCCTTGTGCTGTCAGAGAACCCCAGACAGCTCCCCAACCTGTAAGACTTGCATCTGTTGTGATCACAGTCCAGGTAGGATGAACAAATGAGGCCCCTTGAACAATAAGGTGATGGTCTAACCACCAAGTTAGAGAGAGTTGAGTGTTTGGATTTAAGTATATCAGTTGTGATATCTGAGTATAATCCCTGCACCATTGGTGCAACATGCAAAGCTGTGGAGGCCTCATATGAAAACGAGCAAAGGGGATTGCGTCCGATGCTGCAGTCATAAGACCTAAAACTTTCATGCACATAGCCACTGAAGGGAATGATAGAGACTGAATGTTTAGACAAGCTAAAACTAACTTAATTTGTCTATTGTCAGAGAAAGAGTCATGAACACTGAATATATCTGGAAACCTAAAAAGGTGACCCTTGTCTGAGGAATCAAGAAACTCTTTTGTAAACTTATCCTTCAAATATGTTCTTGAAGAAACCACACTAGTTGTTTCGTGTGAGATTCTGCTAAATGAAAAGACTAAGCTAGTACCAAGATAGTGTCGAAATAAGGAAACACTGCAATACCCTGCTCTCTAATTACAGATAGAAGGGCACCTGAACCTTTGAAAAGACTCGCGGAGTGGTCGCTAGGCCAAACGGAAGAGCGACAAATTGGCAATGCTTGTCTAGAGAAAGAGAATCTCAGAAAACGATAGTGGTCTGGATGAATCGGAATGTGAAGATAAGCGTCCTGTAAGTCTATTGTGGACATGAAATGAACTTGCTGAACAAAAGGCAGAATTGTCCTTATAGTCACCATCTTGGGACTCTTACAAAACAATTTAAAAATTTCAGATCCAGAATTGATCTGAACGAATCTTCCTTCTTTGGGACAATGAATAGATTTGAATAAAAACCCAAACCCTGTTCCTGCAAAGGAACTGGAACAATCACCCCTGAAAGCTCTAGGTTTGCAACTCCTTTCCAAAAGTCTGAGCCTTCACAGGGTTTGTTGGAACATGAGAAAGAAACAATCTTCCCATGGGAGGTCTTATTCTGAAACCCATTTGATACCCTTGAGAAACAATATTCTGAATCCACTGATTTTGAACAGAAACTGTCCAAATGTGTTGAAATAATTTCAATCTGCCCCCCCCCCCACCACCACCAGTTGAACTGGTTTGAGGGCTGCACCTTCATGCAGTCATAGGGGCTGGATTTGTTTTTTTATAAGGCTTGGATTTATTCCAATTCGGAGATGGTCTCAAATTAGAACCAGAGGCCTTAGGGGAAGGAGAGGTCTTTTGTTCCCTATTCTGATGAAAGGAACAAAAACAATTGGGAGCTCTAAATTTACCCTTAGATTTCTTATTTTGGGGCAGAAAAACTCCCTTTCCCCCAGTGATAGTGGAGATAATAGAATCCAATTGAGAACCAAATAAATTACTAACCTGAAATGATAAAGATAGTAATCTAGATTTAGACACCATATGAGCATTTCAAGATGTAAGCCATAAAGCTCTTCTAGTAAGAATAGCTAAATATAGATTTAATATCAATCTTAATTACATAAAATATAGCATCACAAATAAAATGATTAGCATGTTGAAGTAAAAGATCAATGCTAGACAATTCAGGATCTATTAACTGCTAAGCTAAACTGTCCAACCAAAAAGTTGAAGCAGCAGCAACATCAGCCATAGAAATGGCAGGTCTAAGAATATAGCCAGATTGTAAATATGCTTTTCTAAAATAGGATAAATCTTCCTATCTAAAGGATCCTTAAAGGAAGTACTATCTTCCATAGGAATAATAGTAAGTTTGGCCAGTGTAGAAATAGCCCCATCAAACTTAGGGACTTTACCCCAAAACTCTAAATTAGCCACAGGTACACAGGTAAAGGATACAGCTTTTTAAACCTAGAAGAAGGGTTAAAAGAAGCACCAAGTTTAGACCATACCTTAGTAAACATATGAGAGATAGCATCTGGAATAGGAAAAACTTCAGGAGTAACCTCAGACGTTTTAAAAACAGAATTCAAATGTTTGCTATTCTTGTTATCAAGACTAGATTCCTCAATACCCAAAGTAAACAATACTTCCATTAATAAAGAACAAAAATATTCAATCTTAAAAAGAAAGGTTGATTTATCAATTTCAGTCTCTGAAGTAGGATCCCCTGAGCCAGAGAAATCCTCCTCAGCAGAAGATACTTCAGTATGTTGTCGATCAATACAAGCTTCATCAGATTTCTGAGAGTTTAGGAGTGACCTTTTAAGTTTATTTGAAGGCGGAATAGCAGTCATAGCCTTCTTTATGGCTGCAGCAATATAATATTTTATATCTACAGGAATATCATGTACATTAGACTGTGAAGGTTTAACAGTAGATGTATTTGTACTTAGAGAAACATTATCAACATGCAATAATTTTTCCTAACAAGTGCCACATATTTGAGCTGAAGAAGTAAGATCAGCTAATTTACAACATACACACTTAGCTTTGGTAGAATTGTGTTCATGCAGCTTAGTTCCTACAGTAACATCAGAGGCAGGATCAGTCTGAGACATCTTGCAAAATGTAACAAAAAAGAAAAAATAACATTTAAACAAAATATCCAATTTCCGCAAAATAACAGTTTCAGGAATGGGAAAAAAGGCTTGTGATAAAACGAACGTAAAATCAAAAGCAAGCAACCTAGCCCTCTATGAAACAAATGAGAGCAGAGTGCAAAAGAGGGAGAAACTTAATATAACACATTTTGGCACGAAGAATGGGACAAATGCAGAGAAAAAAAAAATTTTGGCGCCAAAGCTTAACAAGTGAAATGACGCAACTTTGCGCCAAAAAAACTTGAATCAAGATAGTCACAAGAAATGACGTAACTCGCGTCACAGCAGACACGACTTTGAGCCAAAAAAATGTTCGCACCACAAATGTTGCAATAAAAAGTAACATTCTGCGTCATCGCCAGCCCAAGCCCACAAAAATTTGAAAGAAACAGACTCCAAGTTACAACTAACTGGAACCCCAGGTAAGTCTAAAAACTCCCATAAATATAATTTCCATGCTGAAAATGTTATAATGCAAAAGGAAATACACAGACCTGACTCGTGGCAAATATTTACAATATACATTTAAAACTTTATAAGATAAAGTGCCAAACATAGCTGAAAGTGTCTTAAAAAAAATGATATATACTTACACCCATATATAGCAGATACTGAAACATATCAGCAGAGGTAATGGTACAAGAGTATATAGCAGACAGCTAAACCAGTACTGAAACATATCAGCAGAGGTAATGGTACAAGAGTATATAGCAGACAGCTAAACCAGTACTGAAACATATCAGCAGAGGTAATGGTACAAGAGTATATAGCAGACAGCTAAACCAGTAGTGAAACGTATCAGCAGAGGTAATGGTACAAGAGTATATAGCAGACAGCTAAACCAGTACTGAAACGTATCAGCAGAGGTAATGGTACAAGAGTATATAGCAGACAGCTAAACCAGTACTGAAACGTATCAGCAGAGGTAATGGTACAAGAGTATATAGCAGACAGCTAAACCAGTACTGAAACGTATCAGCAGAGGTAATGGTACAAGAGTATATAGCAGACAGCTAAACCAGTACTGAAACGTATCAGCAGAGGTAATGGTACAAGAGTATATAGCAGACAGCTAAACCAGAACTGAAACATATCAGCAGAGGTAATGGTACAAGAGTATATAGCAGACAGCTAAACCAGTACTGAAACATATCAGCAGAGGTAATGGTACAAGAGTATATAGCAGACAGCTAAACCAGTACTGAAACGTATCAGCAGAGGTAATGGTACAAGAGTATATAGCAGACAGCTAAACAGTACTGAAACGTATCAGCAGAGGTAATGGTACAAGAGTATATAGCAGACAACTAAACCAGTACTGAAACATATCAGCAGAGGTAATGGTATAAGAGTATATAGCAGACAGCTAAACCAGTACTGAAACATATCAGCAGAGGTAATGGTACAAGAGTATATAGCAGACAACTAAACCAGTACTGAAACGTATCAGCAGAGGTAATGGTACAAGAGTATATAGCAGACAACTAAACCAGTACTGAAACATATCAGCAGAGGTAATGGTACAAGAGTATATAGCAGACAGCTAAACCAGTACTGAAACGTATCAGCAGAGGTAATGGTACAAGAGTATATAGCAGACAGCTAAACCAGTACTGAAACATATATTAGCAGAGGTAATGGTACAAGAGTATATAGCAGACAGCTAAACCAGTACTGAAAAATATCAGCAGAGGTAATGGTACAAGAGTATATAGCAGACAGCTAAACCAGTACTGAAACATATCAGCAAAGGTAATGGTACAAGAGTATATAGCAGACAGCTAAACCAGTACTGAAACATATCAGCAAAGGTAATGGTACAAGAGTATATAGCAGACAGCTAAACCAGTACTGAAACATATCAGCAGAGGTAATGGTACAAGAGTATATAGCAGACAGCTAAACCAGTACTGAAACGTATCAGCAGAGGTAATGGTACAAGAGTATATAGCAGACAGCTAAACCAGTACTGAAACATATCAGCAGAAGTAATGGTACAAGTGTATATAGCAGACAGCTAAACCAGTACTGAAACGTATCAGCAGAGGTAATGGTACAAGAGTATATAGCAGACAGCTAAACCAGTACTGAAACATATCAGCAGAAGTAATGGTACAAGAGTATATAGCAGACAGCTAAACCAGTACTGAAACATATCAGCAGAGGTAATGGTACACGAGTATATAGCAGACAGCTAAACCAGTACTGAAACATATCAGCAGAGGTAATGGTACAAGAGTATATAGCAGACAGCTAAACCAGTACTGAAACAGAGGTAATGGTATAAGAGTATATAGCAGACAGCTAAACCAGTACTGAAACGTATCAGCAGAGGTAATGGTACAAGAGTATATAGCAGACAGCTAAACCAGTACTGAAACATATCAGCAGAGGTAATGGTACAAGAGTATATAGCAGACAGCTAAACCAGTACTGAAACATATCAGCAGAGGTAATGGTACAAGAGTATATAGCAGAAAGCTAAACCAGTACTGAAACATATCAGCAGAGGTAATGGTACAAGAGTATATAGCAGAAAGCTAAACCAGTACTGAAACATATCAGCAGAGGTAATGGTACAACAGTATATAGCAGACAGCTAAACCAGTACTGAAACATATCAGCAGAGGTAATGGTACAAGAGTATATAGCAGACAGCTAAACCAGTACTGA
>NW_026512707.1:147500-150000 GCF_027579735.1 Bombina bombina
TATATATATATATATATATATATATTATAAAGGGTTAACACCCTATAGGGGGCGCTATATAGAAAAATCAATATACTCCAGAACAAAATCTAAAGTTTTTTTTATATAGTTACCAGTTTTGATCACAGTCCTTGGTGATTATGAGGTAGTCAGAAATAATGTGAAATGATGGGTAAATGATGTCCAAAAAATGAAGAGGCAGCACTCAATCTTCACCATATGTGGTTAACAGCTCTAAAAACAACAGAAAAAGGAGAGAGGCGCTGTATGTGTGAATCAATCGACAACTGAAGGAGAGTACAAGGATAGTACAGGGTACTCACATTCTGTGAAGGCACTCCAATGTGCCAATAGTTGCAGGCTGGTTTTCATCGGCAGACCAGCTAGCTGATACAGGCAGTATCTGGATTCCCAAGAGAGGCAGCTCCCCAAGGTAGCGTAGAAAAATGCACTCAGCAATGAGAATGTATAGTTAAAAAAATGTTTTAATCCAAAGTAAAAACAATATTAAAAATAACAACTCATGTTGTTGTGTGCACAAACAGATCATGCAACATGTTTCACGGTTAGCATCGTTTCATCACGCATGTATTTTAGTACAAAATCAACCATTAAATAAGGCTACACTACCTAAACCCACAGGCTGTGGGCACACCCCCCCCCACAGCAAACCAGCCAATCAATACGCCGCCCTTTGTCTAATTGGTATTTAAATTGTAACACCTGAGTTCTTAGTACTGAATGTCTATTTGGAAAATACATGAACAAACAAATGAAAAGCCTGGTGTATGTATATATATATTAATAATTATGTACTATATATATCTATATATATATATAAATGGATTGTAAAATATTATAAAGGTTGTAGAAATGCACTATATTGAAGTTACGTTTATGATACACTTCATGTAAGAGGTGTCGTCGTCTATCCACACCTTCCTATGTCCTACGTGCAGCTCCCTCAGCCGGAATATTACAACCAGTGATAATTCTGGTCAGATGACACCTCTAATTGGCAGACTTAATGAAGCTTATACATCAATGAAAATCCTTTATGATCGGCACTTGTTCTTAAATAAGATATTATGTTTAGAGATACAAGTTTGCTTATTTAGGCTTCCTCTAACATGCATAGATATATTAACACATTAACACACGATCTATACGATCTTGTACATTTTCGGCCAACATGATCAGCCTTTATATTTTAGCGCTCTGTTTGTTAGTCCCTTAGTGCTGAGTGTCACTAGTAGTTAGTGCTGAGAGTTACTATGATGGAGTCACAGACTGTTTCAGTTACATGAAGTGTATCATAAACGTAACTTCAATATAGTGCATTCCTACAAACTTTATAATATTTTAAAAGACATTTATATACAGTATATATAGTACATAATTATTAATATATATACATACAAACACTGGGCTTTTCATTTGTTTGTTCATGTATTTTCCAAATATTATTATTATTATTATTATTATTGGTTATTTGTAGAGCTACTGATAGTGGAGTACACCTAGCGCCTACTAAATAAGACCTCTGGCTTTGATAATTTGACACCTAGTTGTCAAAATGGAAAGATGAAACTAATAAGGTATACCAAAGCGCCAACTATACGAAGGCTGGGTCTGGACCTAATGCAATATTGTCAAACGATTACAATAAACAATTTATTGAGTACACAAATAAGTTAAAAACATGGATCCATGTATAAACAATCAAATTTATACAACAATAATAGCTAAATGAATAGTTAAAACAAATAGTTATGTAACGGATATAGCATTTAAAATGGTGCAAACATTGCTCTTAAAAATATTCATAAAAAATTCCAAATTTAGTATAAGGCTCACAACAGAAATTCAACTTTGTGTTTACCATATACACATACACAAATTTGTACAGCAATAATAGCTAAATGAATAGTTAAAACAAATAGTTAAATAGCAGATATGGCATTTAAAATTGTGCAAACAATGCTCTTAAAAAATATTCCTAAAAAATTCCAAATTAAGTATAAGGCTCACAACAGAAATTCAACTTTGTGTTTACCACACACACATAATAGGTGAAATATATTAGTCAGTTATATAATATTATCTAACCAATAATGTTCTCGATTCTATGCAATACTAAATATTGCCAATAGTGACTAATGTGTAAGCTCTGAGTAAGACCTTTAACTGTGTGTTTACCACATAAGCATTGTCAAGTAAAAAATATTGTGACAGCAATAAGCCAATGTAAAGAATGTGTATCAAAAAAGTTGTGTGCAAAAATTAGTGAACAAAAGATATTAATGGTCAAAAAATAGGTTGATCTTCAAAAAACGTGAATTAAGAACAAAGATTGTGAAAAATGAAAAACCAAAAATTTACAAAAACATTGTGGTGTGTTCCAATAGTAACTTATATAAATGTAAATAATAGTCCAAAAAATAGTCCAACAGTGAAAACTTAATAGAAAAAATAATCCAACAATAAATTATAATAAGTA
>NW_026512707.1:155000-163860 GCF_027579735.1 Bombina bombina
CAACCCTGTTAAAATGTCAGGTTTCTGTGATGTAAAAAAAATGAGGCAAAGATAAATCAATTCAGAACTTTTTCCACCTTTAATGTGACCTATAAACTGTACAACTCAATTGAAAAACAAACTGAAATATTTTAGGTAAAGGGAAATAAAAATAAAAAACTAAAATAATATGGTTGCATAAGTGTGAACACCCTTTTATAACTGGGGATGTAGCTGTGTTCAGAATTAAGCAATCACATTCAAAACCATGTTAAATAGGAGTCAGTACACACCTGTCATTATTTAAAGTGCCTCTGATTAACCCCAAATAAAGTTCAGCTGCTCTAGTTGGTCTTTCCTGACATTATGTCAGTTGCATCCTACAGCTAAAGCCATGGTCCGCAGAGAGCTTACAAAGCATCAGAGGGATCTCATTGTTAAAAGGTATCAGTCAGGAGAAGGGTACAAAAGAATTTCCAAGGCATTAGATATACCATGGAACACAGTGAAGACAGTCATCCTCAAGTGAAGAAAATATGGTGCAACAGTGACATTACCAAGAACTGGATGTCCCTCCAAAATTGATGAAAAGACGAGAAGAAAACTGGTCTGGGAGGCTGCCAAGAGGCCTTCAGCAACATTAAAGGAGCTGCATGAATATCTGGCAAGTACTGGCTGTGTGGTACATGTGACAACAATCGCCCATATTCTTCATATGTCTGGGCTATGGGGTAGAGTGGCAAGACGAAAGCCTTTTGTTACAAAAAAAAACATCCAAACCTGGCTAAATTTTGCAAAAACACATCTGAAGTTTCCCAAAAGCATGTTGCAAAAGGTGTTCTGGTCTGATGAAACCAAAGTTGAACTTTTTGGCCATAATTCCAAAAGATATGTTTGGCGCAAAAACAACACTGCATATCACCAAAAGAACACCATACCCACAGTGAAGCATGGTGGTGGTAGCATCATGCTTTGGGGCTGTTTTTCTTCAGCTGGAACTGGGGCCTTAGTCAAGGTAGAGGGAATAATGAACAGTTCCAAATACCAGACAATATTGGCACAAAACCTTCAGGCTTCTGCTAGAAAGCTGAACATGAAGAGGAACTTCATCTTTCAGCATGACAACGACCCAAAGCATACATCCAAATCAACAAAGGAATGGCTTCACCAGAAGAAGATTAAAGTTTTGGGATGGCCCAGCCAGAGCCCAGACCTGAATCCAATCCAAAATATGTGGGGTGATCTGAAGAGGGCTGTGCACAGGAGATGCCCTTGCATTCTGACAGATTTAGTTTGTTTTTGCAAAGGAGAGTGGGCAAATCTTGCCAAGTCAAGATGTGCCATGCTGAAAAACACATACCCAAAAAGAATGAGTGCTGTAATAAAATCTAAAGGTGCTTCAATAAAGTAATAGTTTAAGGGTGTTCACACTTATGCAACCATATTATTTTAATTTTATTTCCCTTTACCTAAAAAAAACAGAATTTATGTTTACCTGATAAATTACTTTCTCCAACGGTGTGTCCGGTCCACGGCGTCATCCTTACTTGTGGGATATTCTCTTCCCCAACAGGAAATGGCAAAGAGCCCAGCAAAGCTGGTCACATGATCCCTCCTAGGCTCCGCCTTCCCCAGTCATTCGACCGATGTAAAGGAGGAATATTTGCATAGGAGAAATCATATGATACCGTGGTGACTGTAGTTAAAGATAATAAATCATCAGACCTGATTAAAAAACCAGGGCGGGCCGTGGACCGGACACACCGTTGGAGAAAGTAATTTATCAGGTAAACATAAATTCTGTTTTCTCCAACATAGGTGTGTCCGGTCCACGGCGTCATCCTTACTTGTGGGAACCAATACCAAAGCTTTAGGACACGGATGATGGGAGGGAGCAAATCAGGTCACCTAGATGGAAGGCACCACGGTTTGCAAAACCTTTCTCCCAAAAATAGCCTCAGAAGAAGCAAAAGTATCAAATTTGTAAAATTTGGTAAAAGTGTGCAGTGAAGACCAAGTCGCTGCCTTACATATCTGATCAACAGAAGCCTCGTTCTTAAAGGCCCATGTGGAAGCCACGGCCCTAGTGGAATCAGCTGTGATTCTTTCAGGAGGCTGCCGTCCGGCAGTCTCATAAGCCAATCTGATGATGCTTTTAAGCCAAAAAGATAGAGAGGTAGAAGTTGCTTTTTGACCTCTCCTTTTACCAGAATAAACAACAAACAAGGAAGATGTTTGTCTGAAATCCTTTGTAGCATCTAAATAGAATTTTAGAGCACGGACAACGTCCAAATTGTGTAACAAACGTTCCTTCTATGAAACTGGATTCGGACACAAAGAAGGTACAACTATCTCCTGGTTAATATTTTTGTTGGAAACAACCTTCGGAAGAAAACCAGGCTCAGTACGTAAAAACCACCTTATCTGCATGGACCAGATAGGGCGGAGAACACTGCAGAGCAGATAACTCAGAAACTCCTCTAGCGGAAGAAATTGCAACCTAAAACAAAACTTTCCAAGATAATAACTTAATATCTATGGAATGTAAGGGTTCAAACGGAACCCCTTGAAGAACTGAAAGAACTAGATTAAGACTCCAGGGAAGAGTCAAAGGTCTGTAAACAGGCTTGATTCTAACCAGAGCCTGAACAAACGCTTAAACGTCTGGCACAGCTGCCAGCCTTTTGTGAAGTAAAACAGATAAAGCAGAGATCTGTCCCTTCAGAGAACTCGCAGAAAATCCTTTCTCCAAACCTTCTTGTAGAAAGGAAAGAATCTTAGGAATTTAGATTTTAGATTCACACCAACAGATATATTTTTTTCCATATATTATGGTAAATTTTTCTAGTTACAGGCTTTCTAGCCTGAATAAGAGTATCTATTACAGAATCTGAAAACCCACGCTTTGATAAAATCAAGCGTTCAAACTCCAAGCAGTCAGTTGGAGGAAAACCAGATTCGGATGTTCGAATGGACCCTGAATAAGAAGGTCCTGTCTCAAAGGTAGCTTCCATGGTGGAGCCGATGACACATTCACCAGGTCTGCATACCAAGTCCTGCGTGGCCACACAGGAACTATCAAGGTCACCGAAGCCCTCTCCAGATTGATCCTGGCTACCAGCCTGGGAATGAGAGGAAACGGTGGGAATACATAAGCTAGGTTGAAGATCCAAGGTGCTACTATTGTATCCAATAGAGTCGCCTTGGGATCCCTGGATTTGGACCCGTAACAAGGGACCATGAAGTTCTGACGAGAGGCCATCAGAACCAAGTCTGGAATGCCCCATAATTGAGTTATTTGGGCAAAGATTTCCAGATGGAGTTCCCACTCCCCCGGATGCTCCTCCATCGCCAGGGAACTCCTTGTTACCCCCTAATGGTTGATATATGTAACAGTCGTCATGATGACTGATTGAAACCTTATGAATTTGGCCTTTGCTAGTCGAGGCCAAGCCTTGAGAGCATTGAATATCGCTCTCAGTTCCATTATGTTTATCGGGAGAAGAGAGTCTTCCCGAAACCATAGACCCTGAGTTTTCAGGGGTTCCCAGACCGCGCCCCAGCCCACCAGAGTCGGTCGTGACAATGACCTATTCTGGTCTGCGGAAGCTCATTCCCTGTGACAGGTTGTCCAGGGTCAGCCACCAACGGAGTGAATCTCTGGTTATTTGATCTACTTGTATCGTCGGAGACAAGTCTGTATAATCCCCATTCCACTGTCTGAGCATGCCCAGGTGCAATGGTCTTAGATGAATTCGTGCAAAAGGAACTATGTCCATTGCCGCAACCATCAACCCTATTACTTCCATGGACTGCGCTATGGAAGGAAGAAGAACAGAATGAAGTACCTGACAAGAGCTTAGAAGTTTTGATTTTCTGGCCTCTGTCAGAAAAACCTTAATTTCTAAGGAAACTATTATTGTTCCCAAGAAGGGAACTCTTGTTGACGGGGACAGAGAACTTTTTTCTATGTTCACTTCCAAAAAACTCTAAGCCATCTCCGTGGAGATGTTGCCTGTACAACGGCAAAGAGAATGACTGGGGAAGGCGGAGCCTAGGAGGGATCATGTGACCAGCTTTGCTGGGCTCTTTGCCATTTCCTGTTGGGGAAGAGAATATCCCACAAGTAAGGATGACGCCGTGGACCGGACACACCTATGTTGGAGAAATTCAGTTTGTTTTTTCAAATGAGTTGTACAGTTTATAGGTCACATTTAAGGTGGAAAAAGTTCTGAAATGATTTATCTTTGTCTCAATTTTTTACATCACAGAAACCTGACATTTTAACTGGGGTGTGTAGACTTTTTATATCCACTGTATATACCTTACATTGCAAAGAAGATGTCTGGGCAGAGCTTAATCACAGAGGGAGGCGGCTGTAACTGGGCATGTGTTTAATCACAGAGGGAGGCAGCAGTAACTGTGCATGTGTTTAATCACAGAGGGAGGCGGCTGTAACTGGGCATGTGTTTAATAACAGAGGGAGGCAGCTGTAACTGGGCATGTGTTTTATCACAGAGGAAGGCAGCAGTAACTGGGCATGTGTTTTATCACAGAGGGAGGCGGCTGTAACTGGGCATGTATTTAATCACAGAGGGAGGCGGCTGTAACTGCGAATGTATTTAATCACAGAGGAAGGCAGCTGTAACTGGGCATGTATTTAATCACAGAGGGAGGCAGCAGTATCAGGGCATGTATTTAATCACAGAGGGAGGCAGCAGTATCTGGACATATGTTTAATCACAGAGGGAGGCAGCAGTAACTGGGCATGTGTTTAACCACAGAGGGAGGCGGCTGCAACTGGGCATGTATTTAATCACAGAGGGGGCAGCTGTAACTGGGCATGTATTTAATCACAGAGGGAGGCAGCAGTATCTGGGCATGTATTTAATCACAGAGGGAGGCAGCAGTATCTGGGCATGTGTTTAATCACAGAGGAAGGCAGCAGTAACTGGGCATGTGTTTAATCACAGAGGGAGTGGGCTGTAACTGGGCATGTGTTTAATCACAGACGGAGGCAGCAGTAACTGGGCATGTGTTTAATCACAGAGGGAGGCAGCTGTAACTGGGCATGTATTTAATCACAGAGGGAAGCGGCTGTAACTGCGCATGTATTTAATCACAGAGGGAAGCGGCTGTAACTGCGCATGTATTTAATCACAGAGGAAGGCAGCTGTAACTGGGCATGTATTTAATCACAGAGGAAGGCAGCTGTAACTGGGAATGTGTTTAATCACAGATGGAGGCGGCTGTAACTGGGCATGTATTTAATCACAGAGGGAGGCAGCTGTAACTGGGCATGTATTTAATCACAGAGGAAGGCAGCTGTAACTGGGCATGTGTTTAATCACAGAGGAAGGCAGCTGTAACTGGGCATGTGTTTAATCACAGAGGGAGGCAGCTGTAACTGGGCATGTATTTAATCACAGAGGGAGGCAGCTGTAACTGGGCATGTGTTTAATCACAGAGGAAGGCAGCAATAACTGGGCATGTATTTAATCACAGAGGAAGGCGGCTGTAACTGGGCATGTATTTTATCACAGAGGAAGGCAGCTGTAACTGGGCATGTGTTTAATCACAGACGCCTAGATTTGGAGTTTTGCGTTAGAAGGGGTGCGTTAGCTACGCATGCTTTTTTCTGGACGCACCTTTTAAATACCGCTGGTATTGAGAGTTCACAGAATGGCTGCGTTAGGCTCCAAAAAAGGAGCGTAGAGCATATTTACCGCAACTTCAACTCTCGATACCAGCGGTGCTTACGGACGCGGCCAGCTTCAAAAACGTGCTCGTGCACGATTCCCCCATAGAAAACAATGGGGCTGTTTGAGCTGAAAAAAACCTAACACCTGCAAAAAAGCCGCGTTCAGCTCCTAACGCAGTCCCATTGTTTGCTATGGGGAAACACTTCCTAAGTCTGCACCTAACACCCTAACATGTACCCCGAGTCTAAACACCCCTAACCTTACACTTATTAAACCCTAATCTGCCGCCCCCGCTATCGCTGACCCCTGCATATTTTTTTAACCCCTAATCTGCCACTCCGTAAACCGCCGCTACTTACATTATCCCTATGTACCCCTAATCTGCTGCCCCTAACACCGCCGACCCCTATATTATATTTATTAACCCCTAATCTGCCCCCCCACAACGTCGCCTCCACCTGCCTACACTTATTAACCCCTAATCTGCCGAGCGGACCGCACCGCTATTATAATAAAGTTATTAACCCCTAATCCGCCTCACTCCCGCCTCAATAACCCTATAATAAATAGTATTAACCCCTAATCTGCCCTCCCTAACATCACCGACACCTAACTTCAAACATTAACCCCTAATCTGCCGACTGGAGCTCACCGCTATTCTAATAAATGTATTAACCCCTAAAGCTAAGTCTAACCCTAACACTAACACCCCCCTAAGTTAAATATAATTTAAATCTAACAAAATAAATTAACTCTTATTATATAAATTATTCCTATTTAAAGCTAAATACTTACCTGTAAAATAAACCCTAATATAGCTACAATATAAATAATAATTATATTATAGCTATTTTAGGATTTATATTTATTTTACAGGTAACTTTGTATTTATTTTAACCAGGTACAATAGCTATTAAATAGTTAAGAACTATTTAATAGCTAAAATAGTTAAAATAATTACAAATTTACCTGTAAAATAAATCCTAACCTAAGTTACAATTAAACCTAACACTACACTATCAATAAATTAATTAAATAAAATACCTACAATTATCTACAATTAAACCTAACACTACACTATCAATAAATGAATTAAATACAATACCTACAAATAACTACAATTAAATAAACTAACTAAAGTACAAAAAATAAAAAAGAACTAAGTTACAAAAAATAAAAACAGAATTTATGTTTACCTGATAAATTACTTTCTCCAACGGTGTGTCCGGTCCACGGCGTCATCCTTACTTGTGGGATATTCTCTTCCCCAACAGGAAATGGCAAAGAGCCCAGCAAAGCTGGTCACATGATCCCTCCTAGGCTCCGCCTACCCCAGTCATTCGACCGACGTTAAGGAGGAATATTTGCATAGGAGAAACCATATGGTACCGTGGTGACTGTAGTTAAAGAAAATAAATTATCAGACCTGATTAAAAAAAAACCAGGGCGGGCCGTGGACCGGACACACCGTTGGAGAAAGTAATTTATCAGGTAAACATAAATTCTGTTTTCTCCAACATAGGTGTGTCCGGTCCACGGCGTCATCCTTACTTGTGGGAACCAATACCAAAGCTTTAGGACACGGATGAAGGGAGGGAGCAAATCAGGTCACCTAAATGGAAGGCACCACGGTTTGCAAAACCTTTCTCCCAAAAATAGCCTCAGAAGAAGCAAAAGTATCAAACTTGTAAAATTTGGTAAAAGTGTGCAGTGAAGACCAAGTCGCTGCCCTACATATCTGATCAACAGAAGCCTCGTTCTTGAAGGCCCATGTGGAAGCCACAGCCCTAGTGGAATGAGCTGTGATTCTTTCGGGAGGCTGTCGTCCGGCAGTCTCGTAAGCCAATCTGATGATGCTTTTAATCCAAAAAGAGAGAGAGGTAGAAGTTGCTTTTTGACCTCTCCTTTTACCGGAATAAACAACAAACAAGGAAGATGTTTGTCTAAAATCCTTTGTAGCATCTAAATAGAATTTTAGAGCGCGAACAACATCCAAATTGTGCAACAAACGTTCCTTCTTTGAAACTGGTTTCGGACACAGAGAAGGTACGATAATCTCCTGGTTAATGTTTTTGTTAGAAACAACCTTTGGAAGAAAATCAGGTTTAGTACGTAAAACCACCTTATCTGCATGGAACACCAGATAAGGAGGAGAACACTGCAGAGCAGATAATTCTGAAACTCTTCTAGCAGAAGAAATTGCAACTAAAAACAAAACTTTCCAAGATAATAACTTAATATCAACGGAATGTAAGGGTTCAAACGGAACCCCCTGAAGAACTGAAAGAACTAAATTGAGACTCCAAGGAGGAGTCAAAGGTTTGTAAACAGGCTTAATTCTAACCAGAGCCTGAACAAAGGCTTGAACATCTGGCACAGCTGCCAGCTTTTTGTGAAGTAACACAGACAAGGCAGAAATCTGTCCCTTCAGGGAACTTGCAGATAATCCTTTTTCCAATCCTTCTTGAAGGAAGGATAGAATCTTAGGAATCTTAACCTTGTCCCAAGGGAATCCTTTAGATTCACACCAACAGATATATTTTTTCCAAATTTTGTGGTAAATCTTTCTAGTTACAGGCTTTCTGGCCTGAACAAGAGTATCGATAACAGAATCTGAGAACCCTCGCTTCGATAAGATCAAGCGTTCAATCTCCAAGCAGTCAGCTGGAGTGAAACCAGGTTCGGATGTTCGAACGGACCCTGAACAAGAAGGTCTCGTCTCAAAGGTAGCTTCCAAGGTGGAGCCGATGACATATTCACCAGATCTGCATACCAAGTCCTGCGTGGCCACGCAGGAGCTACCAAGATCACCGACGCCCTCTCCTGATTGATCCTGGCTACCAGCCTGGGGATGAGAGGAAACGGCGGGAACACATAAGCTAGTTTGAAGGTCCAAGGTGCTACTAGTGCATCCACTAGAGCCGCCTTGGGATCCCTGGATCTGGACCCGTAGCAAGGAACTTTGAAGTTCTGGCGAGAGGCCATCAGATCCATGTCTGGAATGCCCCACAGCTGAGTGACTTGGGCAAAGATTTCCGGATGGAGTTCCCACTCCCCCGGATGCAATGTCTGACGACTCAGAAAATCCGCTTCCCAATTTTCCACTCCTGGGATGTGGATAGCGGACAGGTGGCAGGAGTGAGACTCCGCCCATAGAATGATTTTGGTCACTTCTTCCA